>NW_027104632.1:0-1595 GCF_902728285.1 Clytia hemisphaerica | reverse complement strand
TCTACGGCTAGCAAAGAGCCAATGGGAGAAATATAGCTTAGAAGATCACTATGTCAACAAGACGACTATACTCGTCTGCCGGAACGTATGCTCGACGACTATACTCGTCCGCCGGGCTGAAAAGGTTAAAATCTTCATCAAAATCAATTTAATTTACTTTTACCGAAATTTTCCTCAGGTTTTTGGTGCTAGACTGGATAAAGTCTATGTAAGACTGGATCTACCTCGAAACCCATATTTGATGTATTTTAATGAATTTTACAGTACCAGATTTTGGCCTTTTTCGACGATTTTTCTTCTTTTCATTGAAATTTCAATCTTCCTTTATATGACATAGAGGTCATTTAGACAGCTAATTATCATTTTTAATGACTGAAACAAATATACTGATGTATCATGTAATCATGCTTCTGTTTAATTTGACAGGTCGATTTTTAACGTTTTTGAGCACTTTCTGAATGTAACTTTTTTATTCAATTGAGCATAACTTTTGATCTAATGAACCAAATTTGATAAATGACCCATCAAAATTCAAGTTTATATTTCTTCTTTCCAATGAAAGAGGAATGATTCTTTTAAAATTCTTAGCTTTCAAGAAAATTAGTTTCAAAGAGAGAAACTTTTTTGTGGCGCACCCGATACAATTTTACATTTTGAGCCTGTTTGAGGGATGAGCATCCCTTAATTAGGAAGAAATGCCTTAATTTAGGGATGTTCAATCCCTTAATTAGGAAGACTTCTTAATTAAGAGATGCTCCCCTCTTATTTTGCAATGTTCCTCGACCTGCCTGCTCGACTGACTGGTGAAATAGGTCTCCTACTTTTCAGTTTGATCGATCGAACCACTAACTAAATATGCAAGCAAATTTGGTTTACAAACCCAATGCCTAACCGATTGCACCAACGAGACACAGCAGAATGCTGTCATTCACAAATACACAAATAATACTAAGAGCATGTAATTTTCAGACCTTAATTAACAAAGCCGCCTGTGCCCCTACTGCTACTGTACAAGGATGATCCCTATACAAGATCCTAAGTTAAGTCTCAGAGTAAGAAAATTCCCTATAAGAAGAAGGCCTTCAGACTTATATTGTGACTGTCGAGAGCTCCAACCCTAACTAACCCAAACTGGCCTAACTGATAATAATCCAGCCCCCTTCTTCTTGTACTAGGTTTGCCAGATTGAAAAATTTTGGAGTCTTGAAAAGAGTCACATCTGGCTAGCAATTGGCAAAAGGCAAAGAAAAAACCCAATACTAGCATCTGAGTATTTTTAAAATAGAATCCTTAAAAAATACTTTACCTGAATGAAATAAAAGGTCAATCAACCTGTCAAACAAAATTAGTACCACCTTCCAGCCCAAAAAAATCTATGATCAGCCTGTGGAAATTTTTGGAGACGTCCTTGGACACACGGTGAAACTATGCTAAGACGACTCGACGCATAAAATTCTCATCTAAGTGCGACCACTGTTATTTGTTTTTGCACGTGAAGTGCTGCCTGGTTTCGAATTTCTGATTAAACCCTATCTTCACGTTATATTACTACCACCCTATGTACACTCAGCTCTTGAGGAGAAATCGGGAAATTC
>NW_027104631.1:5386-67162 GCF_902728285.1 Clytia hemisphaerica | reverse complement strand
ATTATTATTATTAAGAACATTATAATGAGCTGGGTGATCTCTGTTGTTAAAACATATCTTATGGTGATCTGGTTGACTGTACAGCCCTGTTGTTTTGAGAATGGATGTTGCCTTTGCAAAAGTTTTTGGCCAATCATCTCCAACATCTGAAAACTTGTTAACCAAACTGCCAACATACACCAAAAGTTTCTCCGTCATTGAGATTGAAGCGTTCATATCAGAAGCTAGGGTCAATGTTTGAAGTAGGTTTTCCACCAACACTTGACCACTAAAGGTGAAATTATAGATATTACTGTATTTATATCTAAATTAAGGATTTATGCAATTTTTGTGTAATTTAAACCATTTTTGAAAAATTTAGTTCACACAAGATATTTGAAATTGCTGATTCAAATAAAAAAGTCTACAGTAAGCAATATCTTTCACAAAATATAAGAACAATACAATGCATCCTCTTACAGACTGACCACAGTGAAGTCGGGTAACTGGCATAAGTGGAGGCAAACATGCATAGCCCTCAAATTAATGACCTGTCTGGTCATTAAAATACAAACTTAAATCAAAACAAAAATGGTAGAGTAGAGCTGCGAGCGGAGCTGCGTAGTTAATTTGTTTTGAAATTTTGCTGCTTTCATTGGTCAGTCATTTGATGGCTATGCATGTTTGCCTCCACTGATGCAAGTTGCCCGACTTCACGGTGCTATTTATGATTTACAGAAACTTAAGCTTATCGCTGAGGGAAAGTACTACTCTTAGGTGCCAAATAAACCCCCCCCCCGCTTGTTAATTTTTCGACCTTATTAGGACCCCCCCCCTGTTTATTAATTTTTAAAAATATTCTCAGCTGTCAAAGAGAAGGCCCCTTATTTTGCTCTAAATAGCCTGATTTTAGCCTATATTTATCTTATTTTTGGGCTTTCAGAAGTGCAATTTCCAACCCCCCCAGCAATTAGGTCCTCCCCGTATATTAAAATCTCAAAGATTTTTGAACCCCCTTATTATTTGAACCCCCCGTTTATTTGGCACCTAAAAGGAGTAATTTGTTATACAATAGGCCGTCGCGATCTCCAAAACAACTACCGTAACTTGGTCTAATGTCAACATCCCTTGTCTAAACTCGACACCCTTTTCTAGAGCTGAAAATAATAGAAAGGCCAAAACTATTTTTCTTTGATTAGTGGTAAGAGGGGAAAATTTTTTTTTCAATCACCGATTCCAACTTTCATGTTATTCCTATCTATAAAGAAGGGTGTTGAAATTAGAAGACGGGTGTCGAGATTAGACTTAAGTTGGTCTAATGTCGACATCCTTCCTCCAATTTCGAAACCCTTATCAGAGATGCGAATAATAGGAAGGTCCGAATTACCGTGAGAGGTCCTAAAGCCGACAGCCCAGCCTAAAGACGATGGGGTCTTTCAAAGATACAAACTAAAATAAAAACAAACCTTTCGCTGTGACGCAACGAAGATACCAAAGTGTCAACTAAACTGAGAGATTGATACATTGAACCAATTGAACCAAATAACAATAATTGCTTCTTATAACAAAACATATTTTTTTATTGCAATATGCACAACGTCATAAATGACAACAGTAGTAACAGCATCATAAAAAGTAACGAGATGTTTTCATTTTCCAAAGCACACGAAAATATAAAAGAGGTCTGTGTATGAGCGTGCTCATTTTGAAACATTACGTAATCAAGCCTGGTTTCTATTACTTTACTTGGCTTGATTGCGGAGCTAGGACTTTGTGTAAGGATACATATAGACGACGTATATTACATGATAAGAATACAAATAGACGACATATATTACAATTATTATGTATTACATGACACCTTGCTCCTATTCTAGTAAAGATAATATATGTCGTCAAAGAGTACACTTAAATGAAGAGCTGTCCGATTGCGGGCCTTCCGTAAATAAACATCCGGACTTGTAGGTGGTAAAGAGGGCGTTGATAGTTGCCACCTCTTTGATTCGATGTTTGTTATTCAAATTAGTGCTACCGCATCCGCCCTTTTTTCAACTTCGCGCTATTTTTACAATTTAGTCTGTTTGTTTCTTGATGGAAACCAGTCCAAGTTGTTTCGTATTTTTCCCGCACGAGTCACTTTTATTACAAAACTGTTATCGTTTTAAGCATGAGCAACTGATCCAGAATGAAAAGTAATTATTTTTACAACTCGCACTTTTTAATTACATTAATTACATTAATTGCGGTTGTGCTCTTGACAATGCAACAAAATGGCGAAAACTTCTGAAAATCTTAACACGGAAATTTCATCAAATTATGGATCCTGCACCCCAAATGAATGCTTTATAAATGAAATAATACGGGATAACGATGTCTTGCAGTGTAGGAAGTGTCAAAGATTTGTTCATTATGCCTGTTCGGAGCTTCCAGCCTACCAAGTACAGATTTGCCTTCAGTACAAAGCAAGGAGATTCGAATGTGCGAAATGCATCACAGTCACGCCAATATTATTAGAGAAGTTCAAAACAAGTAAACAAAGAACGACCAATAACAAGGCAACAAATACTGGAGGTAAAGAGAAAGATCAAGATGAGCAATGTGTTTTCGCTAGACTGGATAGACTGGAGAAGAAGATCGACGATCTTGTAAACAAAGATGATGTCGTTAAAGGACCCAAACAACAGCAGACATACGCTAGCATCGCTAAAGATGAGCTAAAGAAAAAAGACCACGATATAGAATCAAAGCAACAACAGACATACGCTAGCATTACTAAAGATGAGCTAAAGAAACAAGAGGTAAAGATCAAGAATTTCATCAAAGAAGAGAAAGAAGAAGAACGATGGTTAAACTTAACAAAGTACAATATCATTGACGAAATGTTCAAAACAAAAAGATGGCGACCCTTGAAAGTCGTGCTAAAGAACGAAGAAGAGAAACGTCATATTCTGGCATCAGTCCACAAATTAGAGAAAGACGAATTTAGAGTATCCGACGATTTTTCGAAGAAAGAACGCGAAACCATCAAAGAATGGCATAGGAAGGCAAAGGAGAAGACAGAATTACAAAAGGATGGCAGCTGGATATATAAGGTTAGAGGAAGTCCTCGGACAAAACTCTACTTTAAGAAGATCTGTAACAAACCTGTTACTGAAAATGAAATATTGTAAAGACGACTGGTTAAGAGGCCCACCGTGCGCCTACAACTGTAAAATTGTTAAATGTTAAGCATGATTATTTCATAGAGGTCGATAGACCTGAGAAATATATTACTGTAAATTAAAAATTAAATTAATTGACATCTTGACATTACAGCTATCTTGTTAGATGTTTTGTTTCGAGAGTTCTAGCAATAGTTTATCGTTCAACTTGGAGACGGAATGTTTGTAAACATAGAATTTTTTTCATAACAGTTATTTGGGGGGTCGGAATTAGGCTGGGCTGTCGGCTTTAGGACCTCTCACGGTACTGATAGACAAAAGATTTTTTCCTCTCCGATCATTAAGTTAAGAAAAAAATTTCCATCAGCGATTCTGACCCTCGTATTATTTCTATCTAATGAAGGGTGTCGAAATTAGAGAAGAGGGATGTCGATATTATTAGACTAACTAGCTTAGGGTACTGTGTCATAAAAAATCTTCGACACAAATTTTGCGGCCCTCTTGTCTACCAGTCTAACCTACTGAGACTGATATCCAGACGGTGTCAATCGAACAACTTCAAACAAAAATCGCAATCGAACCAATCGAACGTAATCGAACCAATCGAACGTAATCGAACGCGATCGAATAATTGCGATTCGATTGTCGAACGTAATCGAATCTCAATCGAACGGCCGATTCCTGGGTAATATTCGATTGCGTTCGAGTAAGGTTAGATTGGTTCGAATGATTGTTGACTATGTTCGATTGGTTCGATTGATTGTCAATTACATGGGATTAATCTTCGATATCGTTCGATTACGATTATGTACTTTGAGTTTGATTGCGATTAAATTAAATTGGATCACTCTGTTAGAGCTTCTTAGCGTGGGCGGCCGAGCGCTTAAGTACCATACTAAAGCGAATAAAATCTAATACAATTGAATCAATCGAACGTAATCGAATACAATCGAACGTAATCGAAGCAATCGAACAGCAAATCCTGGGTAATATTCGATTGCGATTCGATTGCGTTCGACAATCGAATTGCAATTATTCGATTGCGTTCAATTGTGTTCGATTGATTCGGCGTTCGATTCGTTCGATTGACACCGTCTGGTGATATATACCAGCAATAATGCACAAAAATATAGAAATATGAAATGAAGAAACTTACCGGTTGTTGTTTACGACAATGTCTACATTCAATTGGTTTAATTTATTGGCTTCATCTACATCTCTTTCTGCCACACCATCTCCGATATTGTTATCACTAAGATCAAGATTGTTATCGTCACTTTGGCCGCCACTATTTTGACTGTTGTCATCACTGTCAAAATTCTGTTCTTCCTCAGTGTCTGTCTGCTGCATGCTTTGTTGGTTGTCTTCATTTGAATCATAATTAGAGGTATCACTACTACTATTTTCGCCACTACCAACCTCATCTTCAGATAATTCTTCCCCAAAACGTTCTAAAAATTGTTTGCGATGTTTTCGCTCTGTCTTTTCGTGTACAGGTGCGCCTTCACAATTTAAACAGTGGCAGTGTTTATGAGGTTGTATAGATGAAAGATAACAATAACATAAATCAACTTCATGTCTCTGCCAGGTTAATTTTCGCTTTGGCATATTGTTAAATCCATACAGGAGGGTACAGTAGTAGTCTGATCTGACAGTTTGACAGATAATAATAGTAGATAGGGGGTGTTGTGGTATCGGTTATAAAAACAGTTAATTGTAATTATTCAACATATAAAATACTTCAAAATTCCAACCATTGACAGATGAACGTAACAGAATGCAGAGTGTTGCAAACCAAGAAAAATTACCAAAATCACCAACTAGCAAAATAAACTCTAGTGTCTCTACCTCTACATTTGTCATGGTTTTATTTTGATTTCGATATTTCTGGATTCTGAACAGAAGCGCGCGTAAAAAGCATCAACGCGGTTTCACTTCCTAGACTAAAGGTCCCTTCGCTACAATCATTTTTATTATAGCTTAAGGGACCATGGATTCCGTCTTTATTGGTAACTAGAAACAAATTCAAATAGATAGAATTTAAAGACTCATTTTTCTAATAATAAAATCTTCATTTTGAGCTATTCAAAGCAAATTTAAATTTTAACAATACGTTGAAAAATTATTTTTAGAAATAATGGATTTTTATTATGAGATATAATCGTATATGAATTAGTTTCTTAATTTTTTTAGTCTGCAAAATTAATGTATTCAAAAAAAATCTCGTGGTATTTTTTTTTAATTTTTAACACGAGACACGAGACCGACAGAAAAAAAGTAGAACAGAAAGAGATCGACAAAAAGAAGAAAAATGCCAAAGAACATGATGGACAACCACAGCTATTCTCAATTTACTGAGTTTTCAAAGAAAGAAATTTCCGAAATGCTGATAGATGTTTTCCCCTCCTTTGCCGAAAAACTTGATGGTAAGTAGAGATAGATGAATTATGAATAAACGACAAGGTAAACACCCCTGCAAAATGAAATTTTGTGAAACAACTATTGAATTGATGTCAGTTTGAGGAGGAAGGAATGCTCTGGAAACTTTAATAACTCCCTTTGAAAATCTAAAAAAAGTAAACAAGAACCCCTTGGAAATCAAGGCTCAGACCCCTGGCCCTGGCCTGGTCCTGGAAAAGTTAATTGATATCCCTGTATGGTTTAAAAACAGAATTTTAATTACCATAGCCCTTTTTCAACAGGTAAGAGGGGTATAACCATTACAGGATATTTGTTTATCATAAAGCTACTGTTAGGTTCCAAATAAACAGGCCCCCTTAATTTTTCAAAAATTTTCCAACCTCCGGACCTAGGTAATTAAGGACCCCCATGTTTATTAAATTTTTACGAATATATTCAGCTGTCAAAGAGAAGGTCATTTATTTTGATCCTAATAGCCTGATTTTAGCCTATATTTACCTTACTTTTGGATTTTCAAATATACAATCTTCAACCCCCCCTGTTTATTAAAATCTCCCAAATTTTACAACCCACCACCCTTTATTCGAACACGACCCTGGACACCGCCGTACATTGCGCGGTGGAGTCCGGTGGGTGTACGGTGGGCGGAGCCTAACATATTTTTACCACCGTACATGTCCCACCGTACACGAAAAATACCGCCGTACAATGTACGGTGGGAAGTCGATCGGTGGCAATTCCGTGTACGGTGGGATTCTGTACGGTGGTGTTGTACGGTGTTTTCGATCTTACCTAAAATACCACCGTACACCCACCGGACGCCCACCGGACTCCATCGTGCAATGTACGGCGGTGTCCAGGGTCGTATTCGAACATGCTGACCTTTTTCTCTCTAATTTTACAGAGCATGGATTGGATGGAAACCTATTTGTGACTTTGCTCACATCGAGTGATCAATTTTTCATATTGAATAAGATGGGTCTTACAGTACGAGAAATTTTGACTTTTAAGTCAATTTATCCTCAACAAAATAGGGGAACAAGAAGCTCAGGTATTCCGAATACTCCCCAATCCACTGTATTGGAAAATCATCTCGAAAATGTACAGTAAGTCAATCTCATTTCATTTTTTTCTGTACTGTAAAGCTTTTTCAAGCTCTAAATCTTCACAAATCAGGCCAATTTGAAATCTAGGGATATGGGCAGCACACTCCCACCTTGCCCACAATGGATTGCAGAATATTCTTGGAAATGTGGGGAAAACAGGAAACCATAATCAATTAATTGATAAAAAAACATTGATTTTATTTTTTTTTCTTTCAAAATGTTATAAAAGTCTTTTTTATACGCATACAGCAAAATTAGGTCAAGGCTTAAACATGATTAGCAAGATTTTATTTTCCTAAATCTTTATAAAAAATGTATGTCATTAACAAAAACCTTGCAAATTTCAGGTTAAGAAAATGCTTTTTTTATAGGCAACGCTACATAAGAAACCAAGTTGTGAAAAAGTGGCCTGGAAACAATTTGCCAACATTCAATAAGGATGATACTGACAACAAGAAGGAACTTGAAGAACTGGTTACAAAACTATCAGAGAACCCATTGCTTAAGTCTGTTGTTGAGGCTGATAAAGTGAAGTCAAAAGTAATTCAAATAATGAAAGAAAGGCGAAGGAATGTGAGGAAAGGAATGGATTATAAGGTAAATTAGGCTTACTCGTTTTCTTAATAACCATAGTGCTCTTTAAACTTCACACATTAGGCTTATTACTAGAGAGCAGGCCTCGATTAAATTTCAAATCTCTCAAGGACAAGTTCATGGATCAAACAAACATTTCTATTGCCTTGGTTTTGCAGATGAATTATGATTTTTCTAGGCATTTTCCTTGGGTCCATTTAATAAGTGTGTTTGTTGCGGGGTAACAAAGAGGACATAAGTATAAGTAATGCAATGAGTGTGCAATAAATGAATGAAATGAAGAGTTTTTCAGTTTTTCATTCAACAAAAATAATTCGAAAAACATTTAACTTTTGGTATTACAGAACCCTCTACAGAAAACAGCAAAGAAGAAACTAGATCTGGGTACTGAAAAGGTAATAAATAGTCAAGGGGGGTCAAGGTCCCAGTAAAAACATGATTGTTTTGATTTACAGCCGCCATATAACAACAAAGCTTATTTGCAGGCGTTCATGCGTGAGCATGATTCTAGGAATGACAAAAGAACAAAAAGTGTCAATTCAAAGAAATTATCTGCTGAATAGGGGTACCTAACTCAAAGCAATTTTTCAAGGGGACCTAAATTGCTGGGGGCACCATGCTCAATGAGGGCACCTGAAAAGTGGGCTGAAACCATGCTATTGGAAATTTGGAAAAGCCTTTTTAATATTTTAGGCCTTTCATATTTAATACTTACTGCTACTTACTATTACTACTACTCTACTAGCATGAATAACACTTCTATCATGAAAATTTGTCTCTCATCAAAAGTACTCAATCATTTCAATTTTCAGGTTGATGTAGTGAATTCATCTGGCAAGACTTCCACTGATGTCGTGGACATGACTGTATGTAAATTGAAATAATCAAATTTCGTGTAGAAAAAATTTAGCCATTTTGGTCCATGGACCTGGATCCAGGTGTACCAAATATAGGCGCTCTAATAGTTTCACACTTCCAGTAGTTGTTCTTTTTTTACAAAAAATATGTTAGGGTGCTATATATAGTTTTGACAATGATTTTATCCCTTAGATTTCAAAGGAAGGAAAAAGGAAAAATCAGACAACATCACTCAGTGGGACGTCTTCAAAAAAATTGAGAACTGTAAGTTTATAAGCTCTTATTGTTTTTATGTTAGGGATTGCCTGACCAGAGCAGATTATGGTTTCTGCATAAGAGTATCTGTTCAAGTTTGTCGCACCGCTTGGGTTATTTAGAAAAAGTCGAAAAAAGGGGGAATTGACCTCTGTTCACCTCACTATGTTATAGTTGAGCAGTGCTCACACAATGGATGATTTTGATAATTAGGCTCTCAATTTTTGTCTTAAAATACCTTTAGTCCTCATCTGACAAAGTCAAGACGCAAGATTCAAAAAAGAAAATGTCTCCAAAGACGTCTACTAGAATAGACACACCTTCTGAAGAACCGGTAAGATTATACAGTGTTAGGTCCTTTTCTTATCCTTGTGACTGCCATTTTTGTTCAGTTGATTTCTGAAGTAAATGGTACACTAAATCAACAGGCGTAACAGAAAATTTTGTTGTCATGATTGGTTGACACTAACCAGCCCACTACATTTTCCATTTGTTGCGTTGATTATATCAACTTATCTAACCTTGTTATCTTGATAAAAATAAAGCTTTTCATCCTTCTTTATAACAGGAACTTTTATCTTACAGGTCAGAGAAAACCCATTCACACGGTCGCTAGGGCTGGTAAGTTTCATTTCCCTCTTCTTTTATATTTTTGGTTTCAATGAAAAGTTATTGAATTTTGCTGCTACAGGATAGCACAGTAGCAAGCATTGATGCTCTTTGCTTTTAATCAGTCTTTGATTTGCATTACAAAAAAACTAATTACAATTATTATCCCTAATTCAAACGTTTGTTTTTGTTTATAGTTTTCTCCTGTTGAAGATTCACAACAATGTTCGCAGCAAATTGAAAATTCACAGCAAACTGAAGAGTCGCCGTTCAAACTACCTTGGGATACACCTGTTAAGGTAAGAATGTGTTTGCATTTTGTTTAAGCCTTTTAATTTTTTTCATTCGATTATATAACACAAGAAATGCTTCTTTCAGAAAAATTGTCTGTGAAATTAGGTGAGAATCAATAGTTGACCTCCCGTTGCCATTGTGAATCAATTTAGAGGAATTTTGACATGAAGTGAAAACATCCAGGAACATCCCTGAAGATAATTTTAGTGCTGTGGTTTTAAAAGGGTTTTTTTCTGTTGTTTTTGGTCATTTTATTGTCAATTCTTAAAAAGAATCATCATTTGCTTTCATCTACTGTACCATTCAAAGAAATTCCTTTTGTGTAAAATAACACTTGTGCTTATTTCAAGCTTTTTTCTTCATATGTTATAACATGTTCTACTTTAATACTCAGATAAAAAACAAGGAAGATGCTAAAGAGAAGATAAATGAATCAGGCATACATATTGGTCCCTTAGAAACAGATACAGGTATAAACTGAAATTTTGACTACATCAGCAAGCATATATGATATAATATTTTAGACAAAATTAGTCATGCTGAAAATTTATTTGCTTCATTAAAGATTTTAAACCGATTGTGCAATAATACAACATACTGCATTGTGGTGTTTTTTTTTTTAGACTCTTTGACTTTTTGGAGCATGTTCTTTGTAAAATGAACTGATTTAAAATAAAATTTCTTTCCTCTTACTTTCAGATCGTAGACTTGTAGAAATTGAAGACTCAGAAGATTTCACTGAGGAGTTTTCAGTTGCGGGTAAGAAGTTGGAAATTGTCTTATAACATTCAGATTTTTTTCGTACTTAACTTTCCTATATCAGAAGGTATAAACACTTGCACTTTGGCCATTTTAGACCAACAAGCAAAGTGTATTTTTAGATAGAAGAAAAATATTAATCTGAACGTACATGTTTGGAAGAAGTAGAGTATGAACCTCCAATTCTAGTTTACATTTTTCAAACGGTAGAACAATTATTTGTACATTTAAAGATATCGGAAATGAAGTTGAATTTACTGTGCCAAAACTTGCTTTTTGAAAAGCTACATGTTTTTTTTTATAAGCAAGTGTATGCCCCTTGGTTAGGCTCGTGTATGCTTAAGTTCTCAAAGCATCCAGGCATAGTTTATGGTTATTATATGCTTAAGAATTAAGCTTATGATTCACCCCGAGCCAAGTTTTTTAGTGAAATTTCAGATATTTTGTAAAAAATTTGATCAGATTTTGGGAGCAGTGGAACGTAGCTAGCCGTGGAATGTCTTATTTTTTACTTGACCTCTACCAAACCAGAAAAAAATTTAATAAAAACAGATAAAAATGACCACTTGAAAAATATTTTAGGCTGACATATATGCTCATGTTATGCTTAGGAATTCTGCAAATCTGAGCCTTCATATGCTTATAAGCGTTATGCTTATAAAAAAAACATGTAATATGTTTCAAACATCACCTTATAATATGGATATCAGTGTGTAGATTAAAAAACTTACCACAAGAAATTAGTAGATTTTTAATGTGTTTCTTTTTTTCTTTCAGACTTTGATGCAGTTGAATTCATGAATATTGCAAAAACTTATTGCGGCGTTCAAGAATTTTCTACAAGAAATGATTTGCTTAAGTATTCTCTCAAGGCTGGTATGTTGGGTGGTATTGGTGGCCAGGCGACAATGGACCAAGGAATAGAAACGTTTGGGAGATGGCTGTTTGTCAACAAAAAGGTCATGGTATTGCATAAACCAGTCGAAAACGCACTGGATATGGTCAAAATTGTGCCAAAATCGAAATAATTGAAAATAGAAATGTAGATTTGATCATTAGATACATCGCTGTTTCTATTTTCCATCTTTCAATTAGTTTTCGTTTTTAGTATAACTTTTACCAAAAAAATTTATAGTTTATGAACCGTGCAAGCTGTCTGGACAAATCGAGTAAGTTATACGTACTGATGTAAAACAAACGTTGTGTCGACCAGGTTTCACACACTTTAAAACTCAATACTTTTTCCGGACACACTGTAGACCATTAGTTTTGAATCATTCTTAATTTTTGTTTTATTGGATATCGTTCATGAATTGTAGGCAATTTGTGCTTTTCGATTTTTCTGAAGCAAATTTAAAAAGTTATGTGTACCAATTTTTTACTTCGCCTATCTTGCAATGGAAAAAAAATTGGTAAAAATTCACACTAAAATTCACACAAATTCAATCTTGGGCTGTCTTGGGCAAAATTTGTCATCGATCCGTGACTTTTTCGTGGGTCATCCAGTATTTTGTTTGTGTGTTTTCAGGGATTTGTTGTCTTTGTTTTCTTATCTTCGTATTTACAGTATTTACAAAGTGTCCCACAAAAAATACCTACTTCGAAAGAAAATATAATTTAGTTTTCATGAAAAGTGACATTTTTCTCTTTTTCCCTCTATTGCATAAAAGAACGTTATTATTTCGAGTTTTTCTATAAGAAGTACGGCGGTAAAAACGAACAAAATTGACCAATATATAATTTACAGGGGACCTTTACAGAGTTGTATTTTAAAACCGAGATTATACTTTTCTCAGAGTAGAAGGAGGTAAGGACGCTCTTAGCATTTTCATGACACAAACTCAATAAACAATTTTGACATGATTTTGCTCAGTACTTTTTCCGGACATGCAGTATTTATTTTTAAAAGACCATCCATGTACATAATTTTTGAAACCCATTTTTAAAGTGATGCTGTAAAAGTTGAAATTTATTTTCTTGATGTTATTTATTATTGATGAAGCTTTTATTTAGTATAGATTTATTGAAATGATTTTGCTCAGTATTTTTCCGGACATGCAGTATTTATTTTTAAAAGACTATCCATGTACATAATTTTTGAAACCATTTTTAAAGTGATGCTGTAAAAGTTGAAATTTATTTTCTTGATGTTATTTATTCAGGCCCGCTCGGTAATTTTGGTATATCTCACGTTAATGATTCTGGAAAACGAATGTTATCGTATCTTGCAATTCAAGAGTTGAAAGTTGTTACAACGTGTTTCAAAAAGAAGAAATACGGCACATGGATGCATCCTCGTAGTAAAAATCTCAGATAAAAAAATTCACTCCATTAAGAATTAGTGAATAAGTTTCGTTATAGATTCACTAAAAAGAAAAAGAAGAACAACCACGAAAGGAGAAGATTTCGAGCTTCCAGACTCGGAATATGCAGACGATACGGCTTTGTTATTTGAGAGTCGAGATCATATCCAACAGGGAGCTACTTCAATAATCGTCCACTTTGATCGTTTCGGAATGGAAATTCATACCGGTGCAATAAATCCCAAGTCAGACTCCAAAACGGAGATATTGTTCTGTGCAAAACCGATATTCATGTATGACAACCCTGAAACCCTTGATAATGTCGACTTATCTGATGTAATTATTGATGAAAAGCGTTATTTGCCCATTGTTGACGAGTTTTGTTACCTTGGTAGTATAGTTACCAACGATTGTACCGATGAAAAGGATGTGGATACCCGTATTGCCAAAGCAAGTGGTGCTTTTGGAATGTTGAGAAAATGTTTGTTTGCATCATCTGATATTACCAATAAGGCCAAAGGATCAATATTTCGTTCGTTAATCTTACCAATTCTTCTTTATGGTAGTGAATGTTGGTGCATGACGGAATCTTTATTGAGAAAGATTCGTAGCTTTTACCATGGTTGTATACGTAGTATGTGCCGAGTAAATCGAAAGCACACATTTCTACATAGAATCTCAACTGATGAGCTTCTTGAACGTGTTGGGCTCGAATCTATCGAAACGTATATTTATAGACAGCAATTGAGGTGGATTGGTCACGTGAGTAGGATGGACTGGGATCGTCTTCCTCGGAAAATGCTTTCCTCATGGGTAGTATCGAAACGACCCAGGGGATGTCCTAAGATGACGTATGGTCGTTCAATTCGAAAATGTATGTCTAAATGTGGTATAAATGTTGATAATTGGTTTGTTATGGCTGGAAATCGTTTGGAATGGAATGCAATGATTAGAAATTTGTCTATATAATTTTTTTTTTTTTCTTCTAGTTAGATTACCCTTTTTTTTTCTACTTTAGTATGTTTCATTTTTCATCTTAGTTATATACTTTTTGTGGTCACTTTAGCTTTAGGAGGTGCTGTGATCCTCACCTTTTGGTGAGGCCTATCCCCTTGCATGGGAAGGCATCTGTCTGTCTGTCTGTCTGATGTTATTTATTATCTTGATGTTATTTATTATTGAAGTTTTTATTTAGTATAGATTTTATAGAGTAAACTTATATTTTCGCCAAGATCATTCATTACATTCTATCACTAATTTGTTGTTAAATTAATTGACTGAACCTTTTTACACTCGTAACATGCGAAAAACTTTCAATTAAACACATTTAAGATTTCAATTAGAAATTTGGTCCAGAAATTCGATGTGGGATTTTCGATTTAACACATGAAAAAAGTGGGTGTGAAATGCGAAATTCGACGTGGGATTTTCGATTTAACAAATGAGAAAAGTGGGTGTTAAATGCGAAATTCGACGTGGGATTTTCAATTTATTACATGAAAAAATGGGTGTGAAATGCGAAATTCGACGTAGGATTTTCAACTTATTACATGAAAAAATGGGTGTGAAATGCGAAATTCGACGTGGGATTTTCAATTTATCACATGAAAAAATGGGTGTGAAATGCGAAATTCGACGTGGGATTTTCGAATAAACACATGTACTGTTAGTTTCAACACAAAATGTCTTAGACGTGTAATGCTGCGTTAACCCCGTCGGAAATTCAATTACACACGTGTGATTTTGAGGGGTGTGATTTTGCGTTTCCCACCGGCGTTAAAACGAACCGATTCCCACGCGTGGGATAGCAGTGTGAAATGTATACTTTCACACCGTGTGATTTTCACTTTCACACCGGTGTGATTTGATGACTTTTTCCTGTGATTAATGCTCGAATAATCAAAGCAGATGTTATAGTTCGTGGTTGCTCATTGAAAATCATAAACTGTTATGCACCAACTGAAGATAGTACAGAGTCTTCCAAAATTGTGTTCTATCGACAGCTAAATAAACAACTCAAATTGGTTATAAAGAAACAAAAGGTTATCTGTATTGGTGACTTCAATGCTACAACATCGACATGTTGGTCGAATACATCGTTACGAGAAGGTTCTGTTATTGATGAACTGACTGTCAATGATAACGGTTTGCGATTCCACGACTTCTTCAACAAAAACAAACTTTCTGTTCTCAATACGTGGTTTACACACAAAAAGTGCAGACGTATAACCTGGCACTCGAATGATGGAGTAACTAAAAAAGTGTATGATTTTATCTTATGCTCGAGCTGGCTCCGCCAATTTGTCATGAACTGTCGTGTGTTTAATTCGTTTGATTTTGATAGTGACCATAGACTTGTAATTGCAAAACTATCCACACCCTCATCAAAGAAAGCTCGGTTCAAAAAGCATCAAAAGCGCACTCGTAAACAGAAAATAAACTTTGCAGCGTTTACTCAAGAGATGACCGACCGGTTTCCTAATAATGTCGCAGGAAAACTTGAAGCAGATGACATAACTCAATCTCAATCCAATAACTTTCTCAATGACTCTATTATAAATGCATTGCGGGAAAGTGCTGAGAATGTTTTCCCCACCGTCATTGTTGATAGCTCATCTCCTCCCTGGAGATCTGACGAGAAACTGAAGCAATTATTTGTAACCAAATCAGAACTAGTATCTTGCTCTTCAAGTCCAGAAGAACTGAAACGTATACGTAAAAAGATCAGATATCGTGTTCGCGATCTTAAAGACCAACACTTCAAACATGAAGCTGAAACAATGAACACATATATGATTAACAAGGAAATAGAGAAACTCTTTACTAAAGCTAAAAGACAGGAATCTACACTCAGACATACACATAGCTCGTGTCCAACAGATAAGCTCTATGACCATTTCAAGTCACACTTCAACCCAGAGGATCCCTCCATTGATTTCACACCTGATGAAATGATCGAAAATATTCCGTTATTTGTTAAGGATCTACAAGACATTTCAGAATTTACTGATATCAATGACACTCCTCCCTCCATCGACGAAATACACGCTCATATACAAAAATTGAAAAACAACAAAGCCAGTAATGATATTGAGCCAGAGCTACTGAAACGATGCATTCACCCTATTTTGCTTGAAGTGATCCACAGAATCACCAATAACTTGTGGTCTGGGCATGATCTGCCTATCTCTTGGGGTCAATCTCTTCTCAGAACATTATGGAAGGGCAAAGGATCAAAGAAGGATCCCTCAAAATACAGGGGACTCAGTATCGGGTCCACTGTCTGCAAACTTGTCGTTAATATCATTCTCAACAGACTTCGTGAATGGTATGGGAAACAGCTTTCAGACGAGCAAAATGGATTTCGTTCAAATCGTGGTACGACAGACGGGATCTATACCGTTAAAAGGGTACATCAAATCAGCCACCGTAAAAAACAGCTTGTATTCCTATTATTCGTTGACCTGTCTGCTGCGTTCGATCATATCCCACGTAAATGGTTATTTGATTCAATAAGCTTACGATTTCGCAACAGTCAATCTCCAATATTGCTCAAAATTCTTGAAAAATTGTATCGCCATACATCTTTATTATACGAGGGAAAAGTTTTCGCAACCACATCCGGTGTTCGTCAGGGTGGCCCAGAAAGCCCTTTTCTCTTAAATCTGTACATAGACTTTGTCATGCGCCTGATGATCGAGAAAAGCCGTAATGATTCATTAATCCAGTTCTTTGTCCACAAGTATCGTATAAATAGTCATTCAATCTCAAGAAATGAAAGGGTGATAATGCGCGAGAAAGGCTTGAGTTCATCAGGAACATCGTTGTTACCTTGGTGTGGCTATGCTGATGACTTAGTTTAATTTTTACAATCAAAAACTGGTCTCCAGAGCGCTACTGTTCTGCTTAATGAAGTCTTTACAAAATTTGGTTTATCCATTAATTCTCAAAAAACCGAAACGATGATGCTTAACCATCCAGATGAAATACCCTACCCATCCTCAATTATTGATCTCGGTGAAAGTCAACTGTCAAACGTGTCAGATTTTAAACATCTTGGTGCTTATCTCAATTCGAATCAGCCTAATACTGGTGAAAAGGAGATCACTCACCGTATTCAACTAGCATCTGCAAAATTTTTACAAATGTCAAATCGTTTACAAAACTTTCATTTAAAGCTGAAAACGAGAGTTTTGTTTTTGAATTGTTTTGTTCGAAGTCGTCTTGTGTATGCCTGTCAGAATTGGAACCTTAATCAAGAACAGTTTGATCGACTTGACGTGGCGTTTCGAAGATTTCTGCGTCGAATGGTGCGTGGTGGTTTCAGATTTGTGAATGAGAAACAAAATGATTACAGATTTTCAATAAACAATGTGCAGCTTCACAGGATCTGTGGAACCTCTGATGTTAGCTATTTTATTAAATCACAGCAACATCACTATGCTGCACACGTCCTCCGTATGCCCTCTTCTCGTTCTTTGAAATTATTAACATTTAATGATGACCAATACACGAGAAGAGGTCGCCCTGCCAAGTCTTTGTTGGTCATAAAATGATTTTTATTAGTCAATTTTGTTCTCTTGCCTTAAGCAAGAAGTAATGATGTGAATTTGAATTTAATTAGTTCGACATGGGAAAATACCTAGAGGTGAATAGGGCTCACAGTGAGATACTTTCCCATGTCCAACCATGTCCAGTAATGGGCGGTTGTAGAATTTTATTATTATTATTATCTGATAAAAACGAGAAAAAAAAAGTTAAGAATATTTTTGTTAATTATGTATATTTACGATTTTTTTGGTATTTTTAATTTTTTAATCATTCCGAAACAGAGGGTAATTTAGGAAAACGTTAAAGGGAATTTAAATAGTGGTATGTGAAAGAAAAACCTAATCCAAATGAAGATAGAAGAAAAGTAATAGTGGACAAACAATGAATTGCAAAAAACTTTTTTGATAAACACACTTCCGTACAATCATTTACACAAGTTCATCAAAATACATACAAAATGGGGAAAAATACAAAAGCAAACACATCAAATACATCAAAAAACATACAAACACAAAACACAACCCGATGTCCCAGACTTGTGACTGGCATAGTGACTTTCCACGTGTTTAAGGGCCCACACTCAGTCGCATTCAGGAAACATAATAGAAAAAGAAACCAACCAGTAGCTTCCAAATAAATAACAAACAACAAACAGACACTACAACAAAATACAGTACAAAAGGGCAATAACAACACTGTAATAACAATCCCACATACACTACAGGTGAAAAAACATGTCGCAAACAACCTCTCACACAAAAATTGAAAAATACAGAATTAAAAGTTGGACAAGAACCCGGTTCGGCGTCGGGACGACCGCACGAGGAAAAGGAATAACTCCGATGCTAATGCTAATTCCTTAGACATGAAAAAAACAAAAAAAAAACAAAAAAAACACAAAACACAGAAAAACAATTTCACAATTTGAAATCAATATAAAAGGTTATCTGATATTCCGATGGCGGATTGGCGGCCGCCCACGCTAAAGCTCTAAAGGGAGCGGGCCAATTTCCCATCGGAGAGGAATGATAGTCGGCCTTTGATGTGCCGCATCCTCAGTCGGGTTCAACAGCCCTTGCGCGTAAAGTCATAAATATTTTGGTTGGACCCGACAATCCCCGAAAACGAGGGCTGGGTTACCAGACCTCCCGCTGCAAAATTCTTGACGCGGTTTCCCAAAATTCCGTAATGTAAACCTTCCAGATGTTGAAAATTTTCCCGACCTTCAGAGCTTTAGCGTGTCGGATGAAAATTTCACCATCTGGGTGCCAGATAATATAAAAGGGGTTGCGCGCGTTTCAGAACTCTTCCGTCCCTCCACTCTGTTTGCATAGCAAAGACATGTGAGAGGCGAGAGTGACAAAAACAAGCCGTAAATGTCACGAATTTAAGTTGCGAAGCAACCCAGAACCTCCTCGATTTGCAAGTTGCAAACAAAAAATTGAATGAGAAACAAACGCTGTATATTAAATCAACATAAAAGGGGTTGCGGAACGACCGTTCCGTTTTCGCAAAGCGAAGAAATTTCGACACTAACAAATTATTTTTATAAGTCAAACTTTTATTGATACACGCTTTTTTTTTTATAAGAATAGTGTACTTTGGTTGAGGGTAAGCATTATTCTTATTTTTCTATTGTTCTAAACAATAGGCCTATTGTTTTAAACCCGAAATCTCACCCTGATATTCTTATAGAAGTTATTCTTATAAAAGAAAAAGCGTGTAATGTTTTTCAACTCAACTCTTTCTTTTTTATAAGAATTTTATAAGAACAATACGAGGCTCAAAAATTAAATACACCGGGTTTTGAGCAATTCAAAAACAATTTCAGGCTCAAAGTGCAAAAAAGGACAGCCAAACCTTTAAAAAAATTTACTGGTTCTTATAAAAAGTAGTGCAAGTGACAAAAAAGAACACACATGTTTCTTGTGCAATTGCTGAATCTCGGGCTGAATGACCAACAACAAAGATATTACATAAGGCTTTAGGCTGGTAGTTTATCTGAACAAATTGAAAGACTTTTATCCCATCTTTTTTTGAGTTTTTGAAACAATTACTTAGCTCTCTATAAAACTTTTACAAAGACAAATTTATCAACAATTCAAAAATTATATTATACATTTACCTTCAAAATTTAAAAGAAAATAGTGCGTAGTTTGAGGTTTGAAAGATGATCTTGAGCTTTTCAGCCATTAGAACCTAGTATACAATCTCTCAAAATGTGCTACCTCTTTAACCCTATTCGGCCTAGGGGGGGCTCTTTCTGTTCGGAGGTCAAACTATTGGTAATAGCTCCTGAAATAATAGAGCTTTTGCCGTGAAATTTTCTGTAAATTCCTAACTTTTATTTAGCTTCAATATAAAAAAAAATTTGACACCTTAAAATTTTCACACCTTGAGCATGATGACATTTCTGACAGTAAGGTGTCAACAAAATTGACACTTTTCCAATACAAATTGATTTTTAATGTCAAATATATCGTTTAAACCATAATTTATTGAATATTTAGGATAAAATAAGCATTTTAAACTCAGGCAATTTTTTTCTAAAGCTTTTGTTAGAATACAATAGCTATTTATAAGAACAAAGGAAATTTTCGGTCTTTGCTCACTTTGGGCATGATGAGTGACGTCATCAAAAAAAATTTTTGTCAAAAGTTACCTTATGTGTCAAGGATCTTGTGTGCCAAGTTTCATCCAAAAAGGCCCACTAGATCAAAAGTTAAGGGGTGGTACAGGAAAAGCCCCCCCTAGTTCTGAACCGCCCCTAAAAGCCTAGGTTGAATAGGGTTAAGATATCATTCACTTCAAATGTAGTATCAATTTTCAGAAAAGGAATCAGCAGCCTAGCAATAATTTCCAGTAACTTATCAAGACTACAAGTGAGATTTTTTGCTTGATGAAATTTTGTCTTTTTGTGAGTCTATTTTTGCGATATTGTGTGTTCAGCAAAAAGATATTCCCAATGTTTCATTTATAAAATCAATCCAAACCAGTCCAAACTAATTTTTTCAAGAACCTTGCCTTGCAGAATAAAATTCAAAAACTTCTATAATTCATATAAGTATATTAAAGTAATGCCATTACTATTTATTAGGCGGTAATAATAACAAGCGTTATCTACAATCTCACGTCAAAGAGTTTATGAAAATATAAGTTGATTCGCCAGTAAAAAACACTTTTTGGTGAAAGATATCTTGTTTGAAAATATATTCGAGCTAGCATCAAAATGATTCCATTATCGAATAAATATTGAAGAAATCTTCAATGACGAAAATAGCAACTAGTAATTATCATTTTGATTCTGCTTTCCAGTACAGTCTTCTCTTTTGTCTCGTAAACATTGCAAACATTGCACGGAATAACATGGAACTGGCACAATTTATATATATTCAGCAGGACCATTTTATTATTCTCCATCAATCACAATCTGTTCATACAGTCATAATACTATGTATATTTTGGTTTTATGCTGCTTCTTTGTTGTGCACGTTCACCCACCAAAACTCTGAAACACTGCTGATTCAGCCAGTCGGCCGATCGCATCGGTAGTTAAAAGTCACCCATCACATCAATCAAGCTCCTTCACCTGAACCCTGAAGACAGAAGAGATGAAAATAATTATAGTTACAGTAAAATGAAATAAACACACGACCCATATGAATAAAAATAAGCCTGTGGAAAGAAAACATGGCCATATGATATCCATGAAACACATGATGGCCAAGATAGAAAAAACATTTTGTTTTGTTAGATGAAATCCAATTTAATACAAAAAAGTCAACACAAAGAAAAAGTACTAATGTAACATTCCAAAGGTAGTTGAAACTATAAAGGTAAAAAAAAATGAAGATTTACCTTTCAATGGTCCATAATCAGTCTAGCCTGGGAATCCATGCTATGATTTCTTCTTTGATAAACTGATGGCGAAATGTATAGCATGGTATGGGTTGAGAGTTTGAATTTCTCAGATCCTAATAACGGTTGAAAACATAGCCAATCAAATTTTGTTATTCTTTTACTGGTCACACTTTCTTAGAGAAAGCGCAACTTTCGAAATTTGGTTTTTATTTTAGTAAGTGAGGACAGCGCTAAATTCGAATTTCCCACTGTAAAAAATGTGAGTCCAATATTGGACTCACAGCTCAGACCCGTCTTGTGTACATCAAATTATATAAAAAACACACGACGGGTCTCCTGTCTATAATCAGTCCAAAAGTTAATGCATGCACCTCAAAAACCGAAGAGATTCGTTGGTTTTCCCGCAAAGATGGCCCATCTTTGTTGTTTTGAAAATGAAACGCAGAAAAAAAGACTGGGCCCAGACATCTGGAAGAAGCGGGAAAAAAGCAAAGGAGATAAAGTTTTGGTACTATTACTATTATTTGTACAAAAGTTGCAATTTTCATAAAAGATCTTACATTATAATACTCAAAACATAGATTATATTCTATTAAAATAAGTAATTTATGAAACAAATACTTCAAATAGTGCTAAACTAATTTTAACCCCATCCAACAGGAAGCAAAGTCGATATTTCGCCATCCCACCGGCTCATTTTCAGAAATTTTCGTACATATACAGATTTTTTACGCCACGCGCAGATCTAGAGAAAGGATGCTACACTCCCTATTCGGGCGCTTCGCGCCCTCAAAACGGTCGTTCCGCAAAAACACTTAACACTCTCAGGGGATTTTGAATTTAAAAAGAGTTGTCGCAATAAACAGACTGTACCCTTATACCTTAAAGGAAGAAATTTTGGCGGAAAGAAAATTTGGCGGATTTGGCCAGAATCCGCAAAATTAAGTTCCCGCCAAAATTTCTCTTTTCCGCCATCCGCCAAATTAAATTCCCGTCAAATTAAACTTTTTGAAAATATGATCTTTTAAGGTGGTTTTGCATTTTTTTTGCTGTTTTTACGACATTTTAAGGATAAATTTTTCAGCAAACGCCAAATTAAATTCTTGCCAAATTTAGTTTTTTCGTCCATCCGCCAAATTAAATTCCCTCTAAAAAACTTTTTTGGCCATCCGCCAAATTAAATTCCCGCCAAAATTTCTTCCTTTAAGGTAATTATAATCATAAAGGTTGGTGAGTCCAGTCAAAACACAGATTTGATCTGTAGCGTCATGCTTAACCTTACACCTTTACTTTAAAAAATGGAGAAAGTTTTACAATAAACCAAGGGAAATGTCAAAATTTCTGAGAGATGATTTTTTTGCATATATCATGTGTAAAAATGCTGAAAAAAGGAAGAAAAGTTTAGTACAGACCTGTACAGACCTTTTGCTATTCGCAATGTCATGTCTGAATGAATAAAAAACTCAAGCAGACTTATAATAATATTTAAAATCCACTTTAACTAATTATATATTAGTCAGTTAATGTTTTAATGTTAGAGTTTCTAATTATTTAATATGAAATCGTAAATAGCCAAAGGTCTATTTCCAAAAAAAAAATTTAAATAAGGCAGAACAAATACAGGAAGGCCTTCTGAAGAATATGGGTCATTCCTGGTCAGCAAGTCAGTATACAATAAAATTAAATCTCTGAAAATCTAGGATCAGAATGTCAAGATCTAAAAAAATTGTGACATTATAAAGCACCAGACTTTTTCCTCTTTATTGATGAGTGATATTTGTGTCATTTCCATTGTGATATTTTGAATTCATTCAAGTTTTGGGATGAATTTACAAATACATTAATTTTCAACTTTTTCAGTTGCAAATTCAATATTATTACTTTTCTATTTTGAAAATATAGGGTCGTAGAACAATTAATTATTGGTCTCACCTAATGAAAAAAGAAAAAAACTTTCAAACCAGGGAAACAATTTCATTTTTCCAAAAGAATGCAAAAAAAAGAAATTCATGACAAAAGTATTACAGTAAACCACATTTTAAACGCATGCAAANTATGGAGTCTGTGTATCTTTCATTTCAGATTTCCATGGAAAAGAACTCGCCAACAATCATTCTATTTTTTGAGGATCAACTCAATGATGTGCAAAAGTTTTGTGCACCTCCAGAGGACAAACAAGCATCCATCTTTGGATGCGATATGACTTTCAAATTAGGCGATTTTTGGGTGGTCATCACTACCTACCGCAACCTAACAGTCCTTTCCAAGCAAACTGGGCGCCCAGTTACATCACTTGGACCAGTGATGGTTTGCAAGAAGAAATCTCGAGAGCAGTACATGGAATTATTTCAAGCAATCACAAACAAGAGACCAGAGCTTAGAGAGACACTTCGAGCATTTGGGCAAGACGGGGAGAGCGCTATTATGCAGGCACACTCATTACTATTCCCATTTGCCATCAGCTTTTTGTGCTCAAAGCATATCAAAAGTAACATTGAAGAGTACGTCAAAACTCTGCATTTGTCAGAAAGATTCGGCAAAATGATTTGCAACGACGTTTTTGGTGATCGGTTGCATGAGGGCTTGTATCATGCCATGTCAAGGTTGGAATTTGATGAAAATGTTGCCAAACTAAAGACAAAATGGAACGCCGCAGAAGCTGAAGAGAGGACTCGGAAGAACCTGCCCTCGAAATTAGAATTCTTCAGCTACTTCAAGAAGAATAAATTGGAAGACATCTTCGACTGTTGCAGGCAAATCAACGCTATAAATGCAAATGTTTACTCGTACAACTGCTTCACGACAAACGAAACCGAAAGTATAAATAATGCGATCAAAGAGTGGCAAGGATATGCAACCGAAGACCTTGCAAGATTTGTGATATCGTTGAAGGAATTTGTCCGATGTCAGAGAAAGGAAATGCTGAAGCCTTTCATCAATTACAGCAGCAGACTGATTGTTAACCCTGTCTACAAAGAACATGTAAAAGCTAATTATTGGGAAATGTCAGGTATTATATGAAAATTTATTGTTTATAAGAACCAGTAAATTTTGACTCAGGCTGGGATGTTCTTAATTTTTCGAATCTTCAGGCTTAAAGTTAACCTTTTTTGTCCCGAGCTTTGCACTCTTTGAAAATTCAGATTTTTCAAAATTTCATGCTTTCTCAAATGATAGCTGAAAACTTCTCAGTTTTGGAGGAGTTGGAACCTGTTTACCTCATTGGCTTTAACAGGATATAGGTCTAACGATAACGTCATCGGTAATCTGAAACCCATCCCAAGTCATAATCTATAGGTACATAGGAAGCTAAAAACCATAGCTCACAAAGTCCCGTTCAAGGTGGTTTTTTTTTGCCACTTTTTCCTGGACTATTAGATTTCAGAAGAATAGAATATTGATAAGAAATTGTAAGATGCTTGATTGAAATGCTCTACAGTTGGCCATGAAGCTAATTTGATATCCCCAATTTACAAGTGATTTTAATCATCAAATATTTCTTGTAGATGCTGACAAAAGAGATATAATAAAATCGATTTCAAAAATACGTTTAATGAAGGATTCTGTGGCCATTCTGCCACCTGGCTCAACCAATGAAAGTACCCTTAAGAAAATTTTTGAATGTGTTGCACAGTGTGCAGCACAGTTAAAACTACAAATGTGCAATCGTTTGAATGCACACTACTTTGCTCACTATGTTGCACACTACTTTGCACACTTCCTTGCACAGTCTTGCACATTTAACTTGCACACTACTGCACATTGTGTTGCACATTAAAATTGCACATTTGGGCACTGTGCTGCACATTAAATCAAATGTGCAGAAAAGTGTGCGAGTTAGTGTGTAGCACACTTTCCCGCACACTACTTTGCACACTACTTGGCACATTAAACCTGAGGTTGCACACTACCTGACACATTAAACTTGAGGCTGGCACACTTAACTTGCACACTTATCTCGCACACTTATTTCGCACACTTGTTCAGTTGTTTTCACTTTTGCCAAATATTTCAGATATTCAATGATCTGCACCCTTACAATCTTGGCCAAATTTCATTTATTATTGTAATTTATTCAAGTGGCTGGCCATGGCTTCCTACCCTATGTCTTAGTTTATGATGAAGAAAATTTACACAAATAGCCAGAAAACTCAATAACGGAGACTATCAATAATTTTATTTAATTGGATAATACCAATAGGAACATAAAGTCTTTTTCTAATTTCTAAGAATGCCTATGAAAGTGTGAAGTAATAAAAAAGTATGAATTATCACAAGAGTTGAAAAATGTAAGTAAAAACACTCATTCGTCATCTTCATGGTCGCTCTCATCCGATGATGGGGGAGGGACTTCGCCATTGGCTCTCATTTTCTCGCGTTTTAACCCTGATAAAAAAGAAGTAATATAAACTCAAACAGTTACCGCCGTGAAAAACCACATCTTTACCGCCCGTTCATCCATCTTCCATCTTTTTGCCGCCCATTTCGCACGCCCTCGTGTTACGATTTTTACGGCAACGATAATCGTTCTTATTTATAAAACAATCGGTGAAAGAGATGGTCGCTCGGCCCGCGTGAATTTATACAACAGACAAATGAACTTCCATGTACCCGCTTTATTTATTTCACATATATGATAGAGTGAAAATCGGTAAACAAATCGGCCACGAGACTACGAAATATTTCTTTTGATCACTTTTCACGAAGGCTTCGAAACAGGGAATCTACACTATGCTGAAATATCTGTAATTATCCTGGTGATCTTTAGCAATAACTTACTATATCTTCGACGAGCACCACCACACTTGGCATTCAACTGTTCAGTCACCTTAGATTCTTCCAATCCATACTTGTTCTTGCCCAATTCTAACAAATCAAAACCAAATCAGGTTAGTTATAAACTTCTTCATTTCTATTTGTACTGTTTGCGAGAGCAAGGAAAAATCGTTCTTTGCTGTATGTTTCTCAAAGCTCATAAAGTGTACACTTCAAAAACTTTCATATTAAAAAAGGTGGATAAATTAATTAGAAAAACAGCTTTATAAAGTGTACGTAGATTATCCCTTTTCCCCCATGCATGCCTGTATGCGTTACCAAGCATCCTCTCTCAGAGTTAAGAACTTTCTGGTACTTTTTGAATGATGTCTCCGCAAATATAAGTTCTTGACTGAATATTTTTAATTTTTCCACTATATACCGACAGAAATCAAATTTCGCCAAATTCAATTTTTTCCCTGAATGTATCAAGAAAGTTAACCTTAAGGGAACTTTTTTTGGTGAGAACTAATTTTGACAAACGACCGATTCTAACTTTTCTCTTTTGGCGAGAACTTATTTTGGCAAACCAGGAATTTTTTGATTTTGGCAAGAACTTAATTTGGCAAATGACCTAAAAAATAATTTCAGTGGGAACTAAATTTGGCAAATTTTGAGTTCGCTCTCCAATTTTGCCAAAATAAGTATGGTAATATGATGAAAGATAAAGAAGTCTTATTCTACTTACCTAAAAGATCAGCAACAATTTTTTCATTCAATGCTGGCTTTGACTTTCTAGTCTTTTTGTTTTCCTTGCCTTGTGCTGACGACCTTAAAGTTTTAAGTGGAACATTTAGCGCTTTCTTTGTTTTACTAATTCCGAAGCTAGAAAATATTAAAAAATGCATATCGTCTGACGCCAGGTAACAAAAATTTTCTGGAATGGCCCAATGTGACAAAAAACAAGAATAAATGTTTCCTTGTTTGACTTGTAACAGAGTTAAACTGGAAGAGTCTATTTTTTATAAAGAAGAAATTGTTTTCTTACTTCCTCAAAGTTTTCTCGTCAAAGTATTTCTTGACGATGGTATTGAAAACCGGTGTCCATTTTTGGTATTTGTCGCTCTTCCTTTTCAACACCTTTATTTCTGCCACCGTCAACTTAACATGGTTAGTCATTGGGAGTATCATTTCTTGCTAAAGGTTTGTAAAATTATGAAAATAAAACTGTAGTTAGACTGAGTGCATGGTTCCGGTAAGTGTTTAAGATACCTTAAGGGGATTAATTTTTGCGGGAACTTATTTTCGCGAGAGATATAAAAATTAAAATTTAACAAATCAGCCCCTTTTTGACCAAATTTCTTTCATTTTCGTAGGGGTTCAGGCAAATATCATGATCTTAAATTTTTCGCAAGTATTATATTTTGCGAATTTCGCAAATCCAAAGGTTTTAAAATTTTTTAATCAAATCAAGGTACTTAAGGAGGATCTAATATTTTCGTGAGAAATAAACTTTTACTGGTACCTACCTGCATATCTGAATTGCTAAGATAACCGGTGCTGACGTCTAATGTTTTTTTTTGTTTTCTGTCGGTTGTTATTGGACTACTCTCAAAGTTCATACTTCTGTCCGTCATTACAGGAGTTGAGTTCATCTATATAGAAAGTAACAAAGTTTTCAGTTTCTTATATACACATTCAAGTAATTTTTTCTTGCTGCTGTTGCTGTTTTTAACCCTTTAAAAACAGATGTATGTTGGGTTAAAACTCTAATTTTCCACCAATTTAATCCTAAGTTTACTTCAAACTCAGCCATTACAGGCTCCACTTACTTTAAGAATTTTTCAGCCTCGTTGTTTTCGTAAAGAAAGTTTATTTTAGATATTCTCACTTTATGAAAATTTCTCTCCTAAATTTATCACTTAACCAACTTTAATAGATACACTACTCACTTGGTCTGTTCCAGGAAGCACTTCCTCATGCTGGTCAAGGGTCATACTCTCAGGAATAATCTATGAGAAAAGGATATTCTTATTCTTACAAGTCCTTATAAAACTTGCTTTCATTAAAGCTTTTTTCTTGACAGGGTATGAGCTGAATTTCCTAATTTGATAACGGTGTTTTTTTTAATTATTATTTACAAGTGCATTTTAATTGAGTTATTAATAAGATGTGAGTATATAGTGGCAAATTCAACTTACTGTGGTTTTTTTGCCATTTGGGAAGGAATGGCTGATTTGTTGCGTGACTGTCACTAAATCAGGAACTAGCCTGCCCAAATTACTGAAAGTTGACTCTAAGAGAAAAGAGGTTATGGTGAACAACAAGGCTGGGTGTTGTGTGGAGGTATCTAGGGTCTTTAAAGAGTAACATGGTCACATATTTCCCCATGTCCTATTTATTCACAAGCTACATGTTTTTTCTATATAAATGTTATGTTATGAGCATACACAGGCTCAGTTTTTGGTTTCCAAACAATTTTGTTTTAGAGCAGAATTGGAAAATTTATAATCTCACCGTATTCTTTAAGCTTTTCGTTTGCTAATTGAAGCTGTCTTTGCATCTTTCTGCAATTTGTACAAGAGCCGCCTAAGAGAGGTTTCTGTGTTACTCACTGATTCTAACATTGTAATGAAATAAATAAAGAAAGACAACAACTTAATCGACTAAGCACTTATTTATTATGATACTAAATTAACTCGAAAGTCTCACGCAGCCTCAATTAGAAATATATCTCACCTTCTTTATTTCCAGCACCCAGAGACATCTTGCTGCTTGGTTGAAAGCCTGAATTGAAACAGGTAGGACAATTTTTATAACTATGGTTTTTTTTGCTTTTATGTTCAGGGACCTAATTTTTAAAATGCAGATTTGGCTTTAGAGAAGAAAGAAAAAATGTCAGATATTTTCTGTTGGCAATATGCAACAATTGTATTGCTTTCTCGTACTAATTTGCATGAAGCGAACAAAACCATTCAAAAAAATTTTAAGCTTCTGAAATCATACGGGTAGGTTAGGAATTAATTCAAATTAAAATATAGCTAACATTAAACACTTATTTATTATGATACTAAATTAACTCAAAAGTCTCACGCAGCCTCAATTAGAAATATATCTCACCTTCTTTATTCCAGCACCCAGAGACATCTTTGCTGCTTGGTTGAAGCTGAATTGAACAGGTAGGACAATTTTTATAACTATGGTTTTTTTTGCTTTTATGTTCAGGGACTACCTAATTTTAAAATGCAGCTTTGGCTTTAGAGAAGAACGAAAAATGTCGATTTTCTGTTGGCAATATGCAACAATTGTATTGCTTTCTCGTACTTATTTGCATGAAGCGAACAAAACCCTTCAAAAAAAAATTATGCTTCTGAAATCATACGGGTAGGTTAGGAATTAATTCAAATTAAAATATAGCTAACGTTTTTGCTGGTCGAATACTGGACTTTGTGAAAGAAAAACGTTGAAAATTCAATTTAATCAAAGTATAAATTGACTAGGCACCATTTTAATAACTAGCACTATCATTAAAAAACATAGCTATTAAGTTTAACTAATTGAATGGAGTTTTGGACTAGGTTAGAGATCACCATTACTTTTTACAGGTTCTTGAAAACTAATCTCTAAATTTGTAACTTTTAATCAGCAATGTATGTGAAAAGCAGACTCACTTGACTTATCCAATGTTGTTAGGGTTTTCAAATTGTCCTTTGTAGGCAAGTCCATCAGATTTTGCTGAATTCTGTTCTTGTCGGCGTATTCTTGTTTTATTTTTTGACCTAAAAGTAATAGCGATATGATTTGGTTGGGGCCCTGTTATACGCAACATTCTGGTTTCTAGCTAAACTCTAAATTTTATATCTCTTGCTCAATTTTTAAAACATTTTTTGTTTGTATATTGCAATTTACTTACTGGGCTTTTTCATCAATGTGGTGAAAGATTTTAAACCCTCTTTTTCTAAATACGAGGTGCCCATTGCCTCCACCATGTTGTTGCTAGATTCGTCGTGAATCAATGATTGCCCTAAAATCAGATACAAGGTATATGCATTAGCTAACAGGGCTAACAGGTGAGGGTAGAAATAGCCTATATCTCAAATCTTGAAATTTGATTCTGATTCCACAAGTTTTGGTCAATAACTTTCAGTATTTGTTGGGAATGACAAAAACCAATTGAACATTATATCAATACAGTTGAGTTCAATTTCTTTTTACTTAAATTATACTCACATGGTTTGCTTGTTAATGTGGCTTCGTTTTTTCAATTTTTGATACCTCGTGAACCTTGTCCATCTGTGTAACCATCTCAAAATCTTGAAAAATTAAAAATTCTGAGTAACTGTTGTTTATTTAAAATTAAATGTAGAGAAAACTTAGTTCATAATTTTTGCTGTTCTGTCAGGTTGAATCCAAGTCAAGGAAGATCTTTCTAAAAAAACTGCTTATGTTTAAAGAAGGTTTCGCCATCATTTAATCATTCTAAGTTTCCTGGTGGTGCCTTACCTACAGGTGTATCTTTTGCCGTGTCAGTGCTTTTTAGCTCATTGCCTTTAGATCCCATTAATTCTAAAAAACAGTTTAAAGGTAAAACAATATGTCAAAATTGCAACTGCAACTTCTTTTATCTTATGCCCATTTTTTATGAATAATATTTTGAAAAAAAATCACCAAAACCACAATATTATATATCCTGGAAGTTTTGCATTGAAATTTTTAATTTAATTGGTAGGGCAACAGCAACATGGTTGCTGATAAATAATTACTGGTTTATGCCTCTAACTCAAAGAGAAATGTCTTACCGTCAAAGTTTTGGACCCAGTTGTCAAGGATGTTCTCGTTAAGCTCAAAAGATTTGTCTAAGATTAAGATAGAAAGTAAAGTATTGTTCAAAATTTCTGAAAGTGATCTTAAATTTCTTTAGCTTTAAGATTGATTTTTAAGCTCTAGCCATGACCAAGAACTAAACTGCTCAAGTAGTAAGCCTAACCCAGACATAGATTAAACCCAAGATTTTGAAACTTCACTGTTTTAACACATTCTGCTTACCGCCACTTTTGTTGATGATAATAGACGAGTATTTCATCTGTCTTTTTGATTGCCTTTTTTGCTGCCTTGTCTGCTTTCACTAAAAAATGGCATAAATAGGGTAGAGAGACTTTGAATTTTTCAATTGGGGTTTGAAATTATTTTGGATCAGAGACTCTATAAGATTTAGGACTGCATGCACAGGTTTGTTAATTTGATATTTCAATATATTACTAAGTAAACTTTTGTGGTATACCTATTTCGGATCTTGCTTTTAGTCTTTTTGACTTCCATTTCGTGTCAGTCTTCATTACTAGGAATTGAAAGTGATATTCTTGTTACTTGGCTGTTTCGATTTGAAAGCGCTTTTACTAATTTAAAAGCTGAAAAGTTCTAATTAGAAATTAAAGAAATATGACTTTTTAAAACTCGTACAAAACAAGCAAAACTTAATTCCAATTTTAAGCAAGATGTGTTTTTCTGTGTCATTCTAGGCATTACCTTCTTCTGTAGAGGCTCTCTTCTTCTTTGCTTTTTTAGTCTTCGGTTGTGTAGGTACGTTTTCTTGAGTTGAAAAAGAAAAAGATAGTTGAAAATATGTTTATAGAATTACATGGTATTTGTGCATTGCTCCTTAGGAATCAAAGATTGAGATTTTAATTGAAAGGTTAGCTCGTGCCAAAGAGCTACAAACAATTAAAAAGTTTTCTAAGATGATAGAATCAATACCTTTATCAATTCCATCTAAGGACAATCTTTTTTTGTCCGCCTGGCACTCCCGGGCCCCTGAAAGATGATGAAATATTTTTCATTCTTCAGCTAGTCTTTCTCAATAGACCCTCTAGATTGAAAATCTTACCAAATGTAAATACCACCTGGGCTTTAAAGTTAAGTCCTATGCAGTTAAGATGTCATTTTAATTAAAATCGAATGACGAATTTATCTCTTGAAGGTGCTGAGGCTTTGATTTTGAAGATGAAAATACAAAGAAGAGATGGAAGTTTATCTGGTCCATTAGCACCGTCTGGATTCAAACCCCGTATTAAATGGTAGTCACAAATATCAATCAAAATTTATGGACTGAAAATTTACCTTTTCGTTTTTTGGCAACAACAGCTGTCACGCAAGCTTCGTAGTATTTTCTTGTGATGTGGATACCAGAAAAAAAACCACGTCGACCAACTTTTATCCCTGACATTGGGATACTTTGACCCTTTTCGTCCAAAGGCTTGAATTTGTTGTACGGAAGAGTCAACGTAAGGTGGTTGCCATCAGCCTCTGGCTCTGTAAAAATGATGGTTACGAGTGGCCCATCGTCAGAACCTGAAAAGAGTAAAATTATCGAGTGAGGTTTTTATAAGTTGACCTTTCACAGCAGGGGGTAAAAGTGCTGACTTTTGCAACATGAAATTGGTTAATTCTGGAAAGATTCAAGATGGGATTTACAATTTTCAGTGTGCTATAAAATTTCTGAATTTTTTGTCTGGATACTACATTTTGGTATTTTTTGTATATAACTTTTGATATGTTTTTTATGTTAGCATACACGTTTTTTTATTTCTACATCAAAGTTGACCAAATACAAGTGACTGTAACTGTATTCTTATCAAATTGGGCTCTTTCCGGAAGAAATTTTCACCCTGATATTCTTATTTTAAAAAAGCGTGTGTATTTTTCTTTTAAAAATTAAAAAAAAAGGATTTGAAAAGATATTAAAATCTTAAAATTGATTATCCCGATCCTATTACTTTTCCTTTTTCCACATTTCTTCTTCTTCCTTCAGAATAGACTAATCACAAGAGATAGTAGGATTTTTCGAGACAAAATTAGATGGGTATATCACTGAATAATACTCTTACCAATTTCATCACTTTGTTTGAATTTTGGGTTTTCTTTTCGATTCCTCTGAACTCTTTCCATTTTGAAAAACAATTGCCTGATTGGATCTAAAAGAACGCGTATGCCACCAGGAAAACCAAACCGAGAAAGTGGCGGGGCTTTTACTTTCGAATTTTTTTTGAGATGAAGCCGTTCCAATGTTGGCCGCCATATTTGGTCGCAACCTTGGATACGTAAATAAAGGCGGGGTTTTGTTAGGTCCCAGATCCCGTTCGATTTTATTTTTGACTTGGCCTTTCAAGATGGCGTCTTGGTCTGATGGAGGAGAAAGTGAAATGATGGAAATGGATTCATGCTGTGACTTACTTTACGAGTCGATTCCTGTATCTAATGTAGTTTGAAACCCATAGATCTTACGATGCGATGAACTTTGTGAGACTGACTCGGACGACGATGGTGATTTATTTAGTGAGTGTAAATTAGTTGGGCAAAATACTAAAAACACCCTGTCGCAGATGAGAAGGTTGAGGAAGCTGATGGTATTGTCTGAAGTAGAGAAGTGATACAGTCAAACTAATGAAATTGATAGTGACGATGATCCTGAACCAACAGATGAATTTTCTATTGAAAGACTTCTTCACGGTATGTAATGCAATCCAGTTCAATATATTTTATTTATAAGAAAAGAGTTTCATTCTGTGCTTTTTTTAGTCTCTCCTTCTCAGCCTTTCATAATTTAAGGTTGTACACGAGCTTTTTTTATAAGTATAGAGTACTTTGGCTTAGGGGGAACATTATACTCATTTTTCTATTGTTCTAAACAATATGCCTGTTTGTTCTAACTTCGAAATCTGACCCTGATATTCTAATAAGAAGTTATTCTTATAAAATAAGCGTGTGATTTTATACGGCACAGTGGCTGGCTGAATCAGAGAGAGGTTTTTCGTGTCGTGACCCTTTTACACAAGACTAGGAAGTTTCACTTTCGTTTTTCTGACTTTCAACGATTTCATTTTTTAACTGTAACAATAATGTGCGGATTGTGATTGAGATCTATCATGGATATGTCCAGGAAAAGCCAAAGACTGTATATAGGAAAGTATAAAAATCTTTTGGGTCTTTTGCCTGGGTACTTTTAAGACTAGAAGATGAGAATAGGAGGAACTATTTTATAATATTTTAATTTTTTTACTTGGGTAGCTACATTTTATCTGAACTCAGAGGGTATATTTTATTATTTATTACATTAGAGTTGGTCTTTAATACTTTGCTTGTGTACCTTTCTGAACTCAAAAGGCTATGTAAAGTTTAGGGGCGCATCCATACTATTATAGTACTTACGTACACAGTGAATGGGGGACGTTGGGGTTTAGCAAAAGTGTACTCTGTCCAGCTCTGTCAACGACCCTTTTCTGAACATTTCTTGGTCATGATGTTCGGGCTAAAATAGCAAAACACATTTTTTGCCTAAACATGTGTCAGGTCCAAGCTCAAACAGTGATTTTCGTTAAGTAGTGAGAATTACACGTTCACCCAAAACTTTGATGAAAAGAAAACAAAATCCTGGATTTCTCTCTTCAAAAACCTGGTCCAACCATGCAGGGACCAGTCCAGGAATTAGACAAGGTGTGTCAGCATTACATGAAGTTATACGGTATATAAATCGACTTTTTAGATTTTGCTTCTATCGGTACCTCAGAGGATGGTGAATTGGCCGAATCTTTAGACAACAAGTATCAAGATCCTTTATCTTTTTTTGCTGATGACAACGAGGATGATGACATCTTTGAAGACTTTTATTGTAATGGTAAGCTAATTACTCTTTGCTGCTTCAAGCTGAATTACATTGTCTGTTTGTATGGACACGCCTCAGCCTCATCATAATAGTCATTTGGGAGAATGCAACGGTTTATTGAATAACAAACTACTCCAGCCAGTACAGACAGGATAAATTGTGTTTGTAATCAATTATATGACATTATCAATTAAAAAATTCTGCTGGAGTAATAGTTATTCAAAAGAATGTCGCATTCTCCCCAAAAACAAAAATTAATAAAAATAATAAACCTACTCCCGGTACCTAATAGCGGGGGGGGATTTTTTCCAGCCCCCTGCTTACTCCAAAACCCCTGGTATTAGGTACCCAAGAGTAGTTTTTTTTTTCACCTTATGTAATTTGTCACTTTGAAGTTTTGCCCAGATCCATCCAAATACTTGTTGGAATATAAACAAATAAAACATTTAATAAATGTTACGTCTGTCCAGGAAAAATGATCAATCTTTGGTTTCATAAGACAAAATCCATTGAACTAGGAACACCCGACATTGACCACCAATTTCATTTGATTTTTCAGATAATGACAATAACGACATTAAAGAATGTTGTGTAAAATGTTTTATTTGTTTATATTCCAACAAGTTCATCCAGACTGGCATTCATAGAAATTTGATCATTCTTCTACAGCCCCACAAGAAATGATGATAATCCGAATGAAAGTTTCCAGGAGCCCTTATACAATGGTTCAACAACTAATTTGGGTCTGCGTTAGTCATGATAATGGTTTTTTTGTCAGAAATTCAAACTCTCTGGCTCTTGTTTGTCTATGCTTATTAAGATGTTGAGCTTACTTCTTCCACCAGGTAATATTTTTCCACGCTCACTCTATCACTTCAAGAAGATTTTCTCATCCATATCACCAAAAGTTGTTATTCATCATTTTTGTAAAATCTGTATGCTGAAAGTGGAAACAGGTTGCATGCACTGTCCTAATCTTGAATGCCCCCAACATACTTCTGAGTCTATGGAAGTTGCGTATTTTGTGCAGTTTGATCTTCAACAACAACTCAAAAGTATTTTTAATCGGAATGGTATGTTGGATAAACTACACCACCTTTGTAACCGTACTGCCAAATCCCCAAGAGACATTTATGATGGTACAAAGAACAATCTGTTGCAGGCGGCTTTTTGGATAATCCTCATAACATCTCTCTCATTCTTAACACAGATGGCATACCTGTATTCAAAAGTTCCAAGTCCTCGTTATGGCCTGTTCTACATTCCATCAATGAACTTCCTTTTTCTGACAGAAAAAAGCGGGAAATATTTTGATTAGTGGTTTGTTTTATGGAAATTCTCACCCAAACATGTGAGTTTCCTCCCCCCACAACTTGAAAGCTTGAATGACTTGACATTGAATGGAGTCCAAATAAATGAATCTGTTTTAATGCGTGTAATGGTCCTTGGAGCAACATTTGATTTACCAGCAAAAGCTTCTGTGTTAAATTTTCAGCAGTTTAACTCCTTTTTTGGTTGCCACAAGTGTCTTCAACAGGGGAAGTCTGAACAGACAGATAAAACTGGTAAAAAACGTGGAACAGTTCGTTGTTTTCCTTTTCAGACTGAAAATCCTACTGGACCATCTAGAACATCATCTGGGACTTTAGAAAAGGCAAAAGAAGTGCTTAGCTCTGAATCAAAAACCCCTGTTTCTGGTGTCAAAGGTCCATCATCATTAATGATTCTTCCTTATTTTATATATAAAAGGTACCTGTATTGACTACATGCATGGTTGTCTCCTTGGTGTAACTAGATTAATGATGACACTTTGGTTTGATCCAACACATAAAAAGGAACCTTTTTCTATTTTTCATAAATTGTTCAAAGCTGAAGAAAGGTTATTGGCCATGAAACCACCAAATCAAATTTCAAGACCACCGAGATCAATTCATAAAAATCTTGGGTACTGGAAAGCTTCAGAATTCCGATCATTTGTTTTATATTATTTTTATCCTGTCTTACTTGGTGTGCTCCCGGACAATCAATTTCAACACTTTTATTTATTTGCCCATTCTATCAGCTTGCTACTCAATTCAGGAATGACTGATTCAGACATCAAACTTGCTAACAAATATCTACATATTTTTGTTTACAAATTCTCCGACATCTACCCACTACGTTATCAAACCATGAACATTCACTCTCTTTTACACCTTCCACAAAATGTTAAAGAACTTGGACCACTGTATGTATATAGTTTGTTTTACTACGAAGACAAAAATGGTTATATCCTGAGCCTTATTCATGGTACTCAGAACATTTGCTTTCAGTTGGCCAGTGCTGTTTCTGCTGCCAATCTTTTGCCAGTTTTGTGTGAAGAAACAATTCAAGGAGGCTCTAAAGAAGAAAAATTCATCAAAAGTTGTCATAATGTGTACCAAGGGGCAAAATTTGTTATAACTCGTGATATTACTGGTCTTGGATCATTTAGAAAATTCACTCCTTCACCCCTAGAGATTGACCTATTCATCGCTCTTCATCCTTCTGCAGTTATCGAATCTGTATTAATGTTTTCATCCATTAAGTGTCATGGGTTTACTATTCGATCAACAAGATCAACCAGAGAAATCAAACGCCACAGCACAACTGTATGCTTGTCCACAAAACAGTATTTTAATATTGAAAGATTTGCTTGTTTTAATACTGATGATGATGAATATTATGTTGCTTTTGGTTACTTCTATAATATTTTGCCTTCTACAAGTTTAACTCAGTTTAACACATGTTTAAGGCCTGATGAATTAGCAATGAACTTAATCACTCATGTTGAGCAATCAAAAATTTTACAAGTCATAGACATTGATACAATCATGGAACAATGTGTATGTATGGGCTCATATATTGCTCACTTCCCCAATATTTTAGAATGTGATTAGATTGGTCTTCATTTTATGTTGTTCATTTTAAATTCTTTATTTTTGCTCGAAATTCCATTGAATCTGATTGTCTGATTGAAAAATTGCTGTTTTGGAAATTTTGATTGTCTCTCAGGTTATTAATGTACTAAATTAATACAATAATGACCGGTTAGTGAGGGCTGTACTGAGAAATATTTTCAGTACAGCCCAAAAAAAACGATCATTATTGTATTTGTTAACCGTTTCCTTCAGCTTCGATTGATTTTTAGCGCTTTATCCAGGAAAAATTGCGAAATAAAGCGAAAAAAAACAAGAGATCAAAAATTGTTTTATTTTCTGACGTCAGAAACAAAAAATGAGAAAAATGATGTCAACGCATTGTTCATTTTTCCTTTGAAAAAGTGACGTCACAATGAATTTTTCTACTAATGACGGGTAACTCTGGGCAGTGTAGGCCCGTCGTCATGCGAAAAGAACCAATTGCATTGCGCAAAATACCGTGTAGCCTGCTTTGAAAAAGTAACCGGTTAACAATAGAACAATTTAGTAATGAAAGATTAAAAATTATTCATATAATAAAAAGTGGTTTATCTTGAGCATTGTTTGACGTACTATAAGGATAATAGTTATTTTAACTTATATATAGTGTATGTGCCCGTTGGCAAATTATGATACATAATTTTTGCTTAGATTACAATAGTTCCTCAGCATTTAGGTAAGATGACAGCTGCATACACTCTCAGTTAAAAAATCTTTAGTATTCACTTGTTACAGTATTGTCAAATTGAAAATGATAGAATGTAGATTATTTAATCAGGATGAACCTCGATACTGTTTAGTTGAAGTGTCTAGACATTCGGGTCAAACTATATGGCTATCTTTATATCTTAATGTCCTATAGGGATGATTAAAGGCTTTGTTTTCAAAAAAGTTTGACTCTGTTTGTTTTCTCATCAATGTTGAATTACATTTGAATTTCGATATGATGGGGATAGGAAAAGCAACGATCAATATGAACTCCTTATATAAAAACAAGGCCACTTGATATTATTTAATTTTCATATAGTCTCCTGTGCATGGTTTACACAGGTAATTAATTGATTTTTTTCATTATAATTGTGTATGATTATTTTTTATAGTCTCCTGTGCATGGTTAACACAGGTTTGGTTAGACAGCGTTAAGTATACAATACCTAAGTGAAGTATATAATAAACTGATCTGTTAGTGATAAGGCTATCAGAATTTCAATATATTTTCAGGTTAGTTTTTATTAGATCCTACACTTGTATACTACTTAACCTCATAACTCCTTAACCTAACAGCTGAGCTTTTAACGTCTTACTATCACTCGCAACAATAAGCCCCAAGACTTCTGTAATGTATGTTATTATTATTCTACACCCCTGTCTCACAGCCCCAGAAAAACTTTTTTCTTCAGTGGGATAAAAATTCCTATTGAAGTCCCGATGAAGTCCCGATGGGGATAGAAATTATATTGTTCTAAGGTTTAAAAATACAGTGGGGATGGTTTTGGAGTGCAATTTTCTAGTGGGTCTGTGACACGGGTGTTATTTTTGTATTTTCCCAAAGCGATTCTTTAAAACGATCATTTTATACCTTTCAGAATAATATATAATTAATTTCATTATCTCAAGTCGATTATACAATAATGATGTATATATCTTGGATGTCACAAAGATGATTTCAAAAAGATACGTAACACATTACTCTCTTTTTCTCTATAAAAACTTTGTCAGCTTAATACCCTATTTTTAATAATTCAACCCTTGATTTGCTTAAAATTCTGTCATCCCAGGCTCATGATTGCTCTTTTTTTATTGTTCTCAATTTTTGGCAATATTTAGCACCATTGTTCTTATAAAATATTTGTTAATAAATGAATTATTTATTTTTTTACAAGTACCTTATTGGAAAACAATTACTAGATGACAAAATGACTCAAATGGATGTAAAGAATCGTAAGTGGCCTTAAATCCAATTATTTTATACTCTATTACTTAAATTTTCATCTTACGATCTATCTCTGAGATGGAGTGCAATGCTGAAAGCCACATGAATATGGCTCATCCTTAAAAGGAAGTTCATTCTAGGGGGGCCTATCTTGAAGTGAAGGTGGTTGAACAAATGTTTTTTGCCATATTGATGTACTGTCTTACGATCTAAATAGAAACACTCTACTCACTCGTGGGAGCCTCGCTTTTAGTGCTAGTATTTAGTTTAGTATTTTGTATCTACTTACTTAATTATATTCGTCTTTTTTTATTTTACAGTTCGGATGCTCGAATCGAGGAAAGATTGCTGCTACATTTCGGAGTACCATTGCTTGTGGAGATCAAGTCAAAATTCTATGATTTCTTTCTATACAAAAGTGTAAATCGAATTATTCGAAATCGTATTTATTATAGCAATTATAGTTTTAGTTGGTTAGTTTGAAAAGTTGTACTGTAATGTATATTGTGCATGCTATATACGCTGAATGATAACTTTAATAAGTAATAAATACATTTAATTGAATAAATAATAATTGTCTATGTTTTCTAATATTATGCATTTTTTTTATTATTTTCCGAAACTCGAGAGTTCGAGTGCCCTGAAACGTGTTTAAATATTTGTTGTCTATTCTTAATTCTAAACAAATCATGTCTTGTTGATCGAACATTTTAGACTGAAATTATATACTTTGGATTATCGCTGTATAGAAAGTACTGTTTGATTAATTTTAATTCACTTTTATATTCTTTCTAGGAAAATTAATAATAAACTAGCGGTACCCGGCGTCGCACGCCGGTTAGCTGTTTGTTTGAAGTTAAGGCTGCTAATTTAAGTCCTTTGGATGTTGGAAGGTGGCTAAACACCCCTTAAACACGATGAAATCAAAATTAAAGGGAAGAATTCTCTTCAAAGTTTGACTCTATCCCTCCCGGGTGACGTATCTTTTAACCATATTTTGAAAAATATTTTTGTGGCAAAAATGATCAGAAAGCAGAAAGGGCGCCATTCCCAAATTACACCATACCGGCGACCAGCGACATCCGAGACGGCTCTGCTGCAATTAGATTTTTTTTCTCGCTTCGCTCGCGTTATATTTTGCGTATTTCTTGATGTTTAGGAAAACTTTGATGTCAAGATAAGCGGAGTGAAATAATAGACATGACACACGATTCGTCGAAAAAAGGCAGCCCGGGGGGTGCTTAGGCAAGAGAAGGAAGGGTATTGGTATATGCCGGCCTTAAAGGTGCCTTTTTTGAAACATGGCAGTTTGAAAAATCGGAAAATCAAACTTCAGTCCCACTAAGATTAAGAATCGGAAAAATAGGAAAATTTTAACTTTTTGCCCCCAGAAAGATAGAAATTTGGTGAAATTAGTCCCAAAAAGTGAAGTCATAACTTCGATAACTTTTCAAATTCAACAATGACTTAGATTTACAGCAAAATAATTATCGACATAGATGTTTAAAGGTCCCTTTTTACGAAGAAAGAACTCTAGTTTTTACCGCCTTTTGAATGTATTTTTAATGTTGCTGTTGTTCTAACAAACTTTTGTCTTGTGATTCTTATGTTTTATTTTATATTTGTTCTTTTCTTTAACAGATTCTGTTTAAAAGATTTTCTTTTGTTTTGAAAAGAATTCGAATGTCTCAAATCAAATAGGTTGTTAATTACATTCGAAAATATAAAACAAAAGAAAAGAAATAAAAAAAGAAAAGTCTAATTTATCAATCAAAACAAAGTCTTTATAAAACGGCGCGAATCTGATTTAACACATTTGTGGAGCAAGAAGCAAAAGTCATCTTTTAAAAGAACAAAACATTGCTTGCGAAATCGAAAGTGACACACAGACAGAAAACAGAAAACAAAATGACATACGCGTTATACTATTAATATATAGATAACAACGATTAAATTGAATTTGGCATACTATGTTACGTTATGTTAAAGTATATTACAGTATACAAGATGGCAAAGTGGCTAAAAGGTATACATGAACTATTTTTTTAATTTACGGTGTCAAACTGTTTCAACCCAAGATATTGGAGAAGGTACTTTTTCTTAAAGACAACAATAGAGTACTACATACCATGTACAAACTTTTTTTAGAATCAACTCCAATTTTTGAGTCAGCCCTGGGGACGCTTTAGCCATGTAGCTCTTTTTCTGAAAAATTTCTTTTGGCGCCCTTGATAGTATACCATATTTTTATGCTCATTGGGTCAAGAGTTATGGCTTGTTATTGTCAGATTATCTAACAAGTTTTAACTTAAAGAAAACAAATTATTATTTGAGGGCTCGAGCCTTAGCAAGCTTGTTGATTATATAAAAAAATATGTAGCGAACGTTCAATTAGAACCAATTTTGATTTTGAAAGGTTGTAAATTACATCACTATGTGACTTGAGAGCATAGTACATGGGAAGGAGCTAATTAAATGCGTTGGTATTTAATATTATAATCACAGTGTAGCAACTGTTGGGTCTAGCTGCATGATTCAGTCGGCAAGTTATACGGGTTTGGGCCAAATCTCCAACTCTTGCGGAAAAAAACACCATCTATCGCAGAGCCATTCCTAGAAGAGAATTTAACCAGTAACTTCCCGAACAGCTCGCGAAAAACTCCCTTCGTCCCTCACGGCACAAACATATCATGCTTAAATCGCTTAAAATCGTTACTATTAGTTCATGCGGTAAACGTTGTTTCGTAGCCTATACTAGATGTCGCCTGCGTTTTTTCTGCAATTAACGTCTATTTCACTTTGCGACTTTTTCGAATGTTTATAACTTAGGTTTTGGGTTTAGATTTAGAACGCCATGGGCTCCGAACATTAGATTCTTTGACGTCACTTTAAACGTTTGAAGCTCTTGCAGTAGGGAAAATCGAATTTGCTCCTGGACTCTTGAAAGGTTTCGTTTGTGGAACTCGCCAAGAAACCAGATGAAAAATCCCGGTTTTCAGTGAGTGTTTCTCGATCTTTTTCAATTTTTACGCTTCACGGCAGCTGAACCCGACTGAAGACATCGACATAAAAAAGGCGCACTGTGGGCGGCCGCCAATACGTCATCAGAAAACTTTCTGCGCGCGCATAACTTCTAAAATCGGAAATCAAAGTAGAATACAAAATGGTTGGTCGTTTTGGAAGGTTACTCTCGGGTACCTAATAGCCGTCCCCCCCCCCGCTAATTAATTTTTCGAAAATTTTCCACCCAGGACATTCTTATTCCAACCCCCCCGCCTATTAATTTTTGGGAAAATGTTTTTGAAAGTTCCCTTTTTTTGTCTTAATTCTGCTGTATTAGCCTCCTTTTCAAACATTTTCCACCCAGGACATTTTTATTCCAACCCCCCCGCTTGTTAAATTTTGAGATTTTTTCCAACCCCCCTGCTTATTCCAACCCCCCCCGGCTATTAGGTACCCGAGAGTATTGTTTGTGGAGCTCTTTGGTAACGTTGAAGTTTGACATTTTCAAAGTTTTTTAACGTGTCACAAAGCAACCATAAGATGATGATAGGTTTATTTATTGCACTACAGACTGACCTACCAAATAAAGTTTCTAGAAAAAAAAAACATTTAGGACAGAATTTTGCTTATACTTAGTGTGGCTCTTTTGGAAAATTTTCTAAGTCTTTATTTGTGCACATAAAAAATGCACACTTCAGTTTGAAAAATTTGTGCACACTAGAGAAATTGCACATTAAAAATGCACACCTGATGTTGTGCACAGTAAAATTGCACACCTGATTTTATGCACAGTAAAATTGCACATTCAACTCTTTACGCACAGTAAAGTTGCACATTTAACTTTTTTTGCACACTAAAATTGCACACTTAAATACAAATGTCTGAAGTGTGCATTCTTTTTGCACAGTTAAATATTTACTTGCACACTTAAATATTTACTTGCACACTAGATTGCTCACTTGCACATTGTCTGCACAGTTGCTGCACATTTAATTTTTTCTTAAGGGTAACGACGAAGGCATGCAAGTTGGGTCCAATTTAGAAGAATCGTGGGACAATCTCGAGGACTACCTTTCGCCTGGCTTCGTCCAAGACATGAAGCAGAAGATGTTCCGCCTTGCTACTGATAAAAAGATACGTATAGGATTCGGAGGGCCCAAGTCGCGGATCATCAGCAGTACTAGCGCTACAGGAGAAGTTCATTTCGTTTCATGTCACAATTTTCATGAGTTTAAGTGTACTTGTGCCAACTACAAGTCGTTTAAAGTTTGCTCGCACAGTCTTGCTTCTGCCAACGACAACAATCTACTTGCTGAATTCATCTCTTCGGTGGTCAAGAAGTCTCACAAACCACAGCTTACTCCGATTGCTACCTCTGGTGGCAGTAAATTTGCTGGACAAAAGCCTAACCAATCCACAAGAAAAAGACCAAGATCGAGATCATTCGGGGAGAATTCGGAAAGCCGATATCGTCTATTGTTTTACGATGGGCTTCGGGATTAAAGGGAGCCAATTTGAGGTCATCAAGTGCTTTTTGAAAAGTTAGCGATTTTGATTTCTTCCATGGCTGATGGGAAAACAAACTTTTCATTTTAGTTACAACACGGACGATTCAAAGTTGTCGAGAAGAAGATCAGTAACCGATCGCTCACTTTGAAGATGTCCCGTGGATCCAAGGCAAAGCCAAAGCCTAAATACCAACCGACACTAACGACACCATTTTGTCTTGTTGACATTAGTGGTAACATCTCGAAGTGTGCTGGATGCAGAGGAAATTTGAAGGACGGTCCTTCAGATAACAACCCAGACGAGCTGGATACATCTATTTGCATCCGACACAAGGAGAAAGATCACGTATGGTTACGTCAGAAACATGATTGGTTAATGAAGTTCGAAAACAAATATTATCACATCTGAAAATTGTATCTCCTCGCGGAACCCGACATTCAACGGAGATGATCTACTACTGCACTTTTTGGAAGCCCAACCACTAAGTTTTTCCGTGAAAGAGTTTTTAAAGGACAGATTGTATTGATATCCTACTATGTCAAAGATTAATCGGATAGTGTACTGATTTTGTTATTTTAGTTTATATTTTAGATCTCTATTGCTCGCCTCTTAATTTTTCGGCACATCTTGCCTTGGTCTTGTGTACAAGATGCTTCTTTGTTCATATATTTGGTCAGGGAATGATCTCAGATTGTAGTGCGGGGGCTTATGTATTCTCATAACTGAAGGTATTCTGTTTCTGCGTTTGTTTATATTTTGCCCAAAGATATAGCCTGGTAGAATTAGGTAGCGTACTACAGTAGTAATCTAATACCTTATACATGGCTTATTAGAAACTGAATTCATCTCGTTGGTGATCAAACAGTCTCACAAACCACAGCTTACTTTGAGCAGGGATATGTTATAGCGGAGCTGGATAACGCACATTTAAAAAAGCCTTGTTCTATCTCTGTCCCTAACATTAAAATTTGATATGAAATTTAACTTTTTTAATTACAAACTCGTGAAATTTGGATCTCCTCTTAGCCAATGATTCTGCTGCTGCATTTATCGTTCACGATTAAAAACTTTTAATTATCAAGAGGGTCTGTAAAACATTGGTGAATGACAATTTAAAAAAATGAAAAACATTGTTTTCATTAGTAAAGTTATAAGAAGTTTCTTCTCTAAGATTATAAATAGTACTTTTTCATTTGAAATACCGCGCTACACCGCGGGGTGCCTAACTTTCTAATTGATATTTTCAGATAGCAAGTCGGTATGTTTGATTATGGAAAAAATTTCAAGTCAATTGAAACAATATTTGTCAAAATATTTACATCCGAAATTTTTAAAGAGAAATCATGAAAGCTTCTCAAATTCATAACACACGCTGATAAAAATAGATTTCATTTACAAGGAAGCTTTTTGGGGTATTGGTAATATTATTTTTTGATAAAAAGCGGGAACAATCATAGCAAAATATGTGCAAACGTACTGCATGAATACTTTGTCTGCTTCATTTTTCTTATAAAAACAGAACACTCAAGGGGACAGAGATGGATTTCTATTATCAACAGTTTACAATAGAAAAGACAAAGAAGCAATCCGCTAAGGAATTCTCGTCCTTCATCCAGCTCCGCTATAACATATCCCTGCTTTGAGCTTTTTTTTTACATATCATACGAAGCTTTTTTTGTAGTAAAATAACTTCAATCCTCAGCGCATCTAGTTTTTTAAATTCCTAAAAAATACGCTGCTTTGAGTACGGCTCTTATTTATACCACCAGTATGTAGTTATTTATTCAAGTTTCTAATTAGTTCTAATAGTTTTCTTTCATGTTGAAATAATATATTTCATAGTTAATGTCAAAGAACAGTTGTTTAATTTCTGACTTTTTGAAACTGAAATCGAGAAAAAACCATAATTTTCACGAATTTTGTGACCTTATTGTTACTAATCTACTTGAAATATAGGCAGATTTTGAAGATCCTAAAAAGGGACCCTTATACGGGCGGCACAAACCCGTATAAGGTAATCCCCTCTCCCGATTTTGTGAATTTTTCAAATCACTTTTGCTTGTTGTAACTGATACACATAAATACGTGATAGAAGCGATGTTAAGCAAGAAGCTATCTATTACGTAAACTATTACGTGAATTTTTCGCGGGCTAAAGCCCAAATCTCAAGGCTAACTCTGTCCCGTGAAATTTGACCTGTACATCGCATTTTGAGGAGTGGATCTTTGCGCGAAATTCTCCAATAGATATCGATTAGAGATGGTAAATAGCATCGTTTTAATCGGTTGCTGAAGTCAAAATTTCACTTTCCGTTTATTTATGCATTTTTAAGGGCCATATCGGGGGGCCATTTCGAGGAGCCATTTGGTAGGCCATATTGAGGGGCCATTTACGGGGGGCCAAGTTTTGTCGCTACCCAGCTGCTTGTTGAATATCCTGGATTTTACATTTTGGATCATGGTCGTCTTAGTTAGCCAACCTCAACTTAACGTCGTTCTGATGGTTTTTTCTATTGTTTAAATCATTGTTATTTAAAAATATTGTTTTTTGGATTTTAGCTGGATTTGATTTGGATAAATTCCAAATATTTTTTGTGGAATTTCAAACAAATATTAATTAAGCAGAAAAAGTAAATAAACATACATTAAGACTGAAAGGAGACCTCTTACCTTTACACTTGTGACAGTCTGTGACATGAGATGAAAAATTTGAAGTTATAATCTTAAAGTTTTTGATCATCTTATATCTGTATATCTTCTCTCTTTTCTCTCCAAACTGATCTAAAATTATATGATCTCAATACATTTGTTAGTAGATATTTATCTTTTGATGATAGTTCATTATATGATTAAATTATGTTAATATATTTTATATATTAATGTATTATGATTTTTGTTGAAAAATATACATTTTTTAGCTGATAAAAAAGCTAAAATTGACAACTGGTGCTAGATTTCTCCCTATACTTACCTTACCTTATTTGCAGCTATATAGACTTTCATTGAAGTAAACCTTTCTTTAGAACGTGAGAAAGTGAACAGTATATTTCAAGAGAGCTATTATATCTAAGAATAAATTTCCAAAAGACTCGAGCTGTCAAGGAACAGCAGCCATTTTTTTATATTTGTCTCTCTGCCCGTTCTACTTTCGTTTTCAAGCACTTTTTTACGGCATTGATTATATCTTTTTGAATAAAACACCGATTGTTTCAATTTAGTCGGTTCCGTAAAACTTTCCCTCTTTTTTCTTCCCTCATTAATTATTCATGATCATAACTAACATAGTATAATAGAAAGAGAAGCGTGCAACCTCCTCTATTTTCTATCTCTTTGGTGGGACAAAATTTCCAATTTGCCAAATTAAATCCTCGCCAAATTTTACGAAATTGATCTATCGCCAAATTAAATCCCCGTCAAAAATCGTATTTTGGCCAATCGCCAAATTAAATCCACGCCAAAATTTATCCACTTAAGGTGGATATAAAAAGTAACTTGATATCGTTGTGATGAGAATTGTCAAGACTTACTGAACACTTTACCTACTGAACACTGAACACCCCCTGGAATTTCTTTTTGGATTATCCTCTACACATATGGTAGATTTACGATTTTTACATATCTATACATATGGTAGAAATAAGTACGAGATTGGCCTGACCAAGTTGACCGAAGAAAATTTTTATCGAAAACAGTCAACTTGGTACGGCAAAACGCACGGGATGGAACAATGTCTGAGGAATTAACATCTGAGTTATTCATTTTCTATTTTTCTTTTCCCCGTGCGGTCGTCCCGTCGCGGCATGCCGAACCGGGTTCTCGTCCAACTTGTGATTCTGTGTTAGACAGGCTTTTGTGTTTTTTTTTAGGTTTTGTGTGATTTTTTCTATTTTTGTGTGAGATGTTGTTTGCTAAAATGTTTGTTTCACCTGCAGTGTATGTGGGATAGTTGTTATCGTGTGTCTTTTTCCCCTTTTGTACTGTATTTTGCTGTATTGTCTGTTTTCTGAAGGCGACTGACAGACTGAGTGTGGGCCCTTAAACACGTGGGAAGTCAGTCACAAGTCTGGGACTTCGGGTTTATGTTGTGTGTATGCATGTTTTTTGATATATTTGTGTATTTGTTTTGTGTTTGTCCCCATTTTGTATGTATTCTGATGAGCTTGTATTAATGATTGTACGGAGGTGTGTTTAAGTTTGTTTGTATGAAATCTTAGCAATTCATTGTTTCTCCAATATTACTTTTCTTCTATCATCTTCATTTGTATTTAGGTTTCTCTTTCACATACCTTCGACTTTTTGCTAAATTTCCCTCTGTTTCGGAATGATTTAAAGATTAAAAATTGAAAATTAAAAATACCAAAAAAATCGTGAATATACATTAGTCACAACTTATTTCGTTTTTATCAGTTTGAGTTATTTATATATCAATACTTTTCTTTTTCTAAAATGACAGATATTACATAGCTTCACTATGTTATACATACAATTATATTTAGCATATTTAAATAAAATTTATCTTTCTTTGTTTTGAAGAAGAATATTTTTGAACTATCAGATAAAATCAGTCTTATCAGTCTTAACCATTTTCACTTTTAATTAAATCAACATTCATTTCAGCTTGTGTGTCTATTGCTGGGCTGGAACCTAAATTTTTCGAACATTATCATATGTATTATAATAATAAACTTGGATTATCAATCACAATTAAAATTCAAAAATTGAAACAAATTTGGTAGCAAAGGATTTCTTCTTTCCTTACACATTGTATAGAGATTTCCTGGTGAGGAATGAATTACAGAATTGCTGCTCTTCAACAGATTAGCACCTCTATAGTGCAGTGTATTTATGGAGTCTGTGTATCTTTCATTTCAGATTTCCATGGAAAAGAACTCGCCAACAATCATTCTATTTTTTGAGGATCAACTCAATGATGTGCAAAAGTTTTGTGCACCTCCAGAGGACAAACAAGCATCCATCTTTGGATGCGATATGACTTTCAAATTAGGCGATTTTTGGGTGGTCATCACTACCTACCGCAACCTAACAGTCCTTTCCAAGCAAACTGGGCGCCCAGTTACATCACTTGGACCAGTGATGGTTTGCAAGAAGAAATCTCGAGAGCAGTACATGGAATTATTTCAAGCAATCACAAACAAGAGACCAGAGCTTAGAGAGACACTTCGAGCATTTGGGCAAGACGGGGAGAGCGCTATTATGCAGGCACACTCATTACTATTCCCATTTGCCATCAGCTTTTTGTGCTCAAAGCATATCAAAAGTAACATTGAAGAGTACGTCAAAACTCTGCATTTGTCAGAAAGATTCGGCAAAATGATTTGCAACGACGTTTTTGGTGATCGGTTGCATGAGGGCTTGTATCATGCCATGTCAAGGTTGGAATTTGATGAAAATGTTGCTAAACTAAAGACAAAATGGAACGCCGCAGAAGCTGAAGAGAGGACTCGGAAGAACCTGCCCTCGAAATTAGAATTCTTCAGCTACTTCAAGAAGAATAAATTGGAAGACATCTTCGACTGTTGCAGGCAAATCAACGCTATAAATGCAAATGTTTACTCGTACAACTGCTTCACGACAAACGAAACCGAAAGTATAAATAATGCGATCAAAGAGTGGCAAGGATATGCAACCGAAGACCTTGCAAGATTTGTGATATCGTTGAAGGAATTTGTCCGATGTCAGAGAAAGGAAATGCTGAAGCCTTTCATCAATTGCAGCAGCAGACTGATTGTTAACCCTGTCTACAAAGAACATGTAAAAGCTAATTATTGGGAAATGTCAGGTATTGGATGAAAATTTATTGTTTATAAGAACCAGTAAATTTTGACTCAGGCTGGGATGTTCTTAATTTTTCGAATCTTCAGGCTTAAAGTTAACCTTTTTTGTCCCGAGCTTTGCACTCTTTCAAAATTTCATGCTTTCTCAAATGATAGCTGAAAACTTCTCAGTTTTGGAGGAGTTGGAACCTGTTTACCTCATTGGCTTTAACAGGATATAGGTCTAACGATAACGTCATCGGTAATCTGAAACCCATCCCAAGTCATAATCTATAGGTACATAGGAAGCTAAAAACCATAGCTCACAAAGTCCCGTTCAAGGTGGTTTTTTTTGCCACTTTTTCCTGGACTATTAGATTTCAGAAGAATAGAATATTGATAAGAAATTGTAAGATGCTTGATTGAAATGCTCTACAGTTGGCCATGAAGCTAATTTGATATCCCCAATTTACAAGTGATTTTAATCATCAAATATTTCTTGTAGATGCTGACAAAAGAGATATAATAAAATCGATTTCAAAAATACGTTTAATGAAGGATTCTGTGGCCATTCTGCCACCTGGCTCAACCAATGAAAGTAACGACGAAGGCATGCAAGTTGGGTCCAATTTAGAAGAATCGTGGGACAATCTCGAGGACTACCTTTCGCCTGGCTTCGTCCAAGACATGAAGCAGAAGATGTTCCGCCTTGCTACTGATAAAAAGATACGTATAGGATTCGGAGGGCCCAAGTCGCGGATCATCAGCAGTACTAGCGCGACAGGAGAAGTTCATTTCGTTTCATGTCACAATTTTCATGAGTTTAAGTGTACTTGTGCCAACTACAAGTCGTTTAAAGTTTGCTCGCACAGTCTTGCTTCTGCCAACGACAACAATCTACTTGCTGAATTCATCTCTTCGGTGGTCAAGAAGTCTCACAAACCACAGCTTACTCCGATTGCTACCTCTGGTGGCAGTAAATTTGCTGGACAAAAGCCTAACCAATCCACAAGAAAAAGACCAAGATCGAACAAAGAATCTCGACACGAAATTCCCAACAGACAAACTTTGAAAGAAGCCCTCAATGACATTGAAGCTGACGAACAGGTATATTTAATATTGCATGAATTAAATAATTATTTAAGTAATCCTTAAAAGGTCTGGTAATAACTCGTGTTCGCGATAGAAATACAATAGAAATTAAAACTGTTATATGGTTTTTGAAGATTCAGATCCTCTGACATAAAGCATTTACGAGACCAATAGACGATACACGCTTTTTTTTATAAGAATAGTGTACTTTGGTTGAGGGTGAGCACTATTCTTATTTTTCTATTGTTCTAAACAATAGGCCTATTGTTTTAAACCCGAAATCTCACCCTGATATTCTTATAGAAGTTATTCTTATAAAAGAAAAAGCGTGTATCGGCTTTCCGAATTCTCCCCAAATGATTACCCATGATGCATTGCGCAAAAAAAATCACGGTATACATGTTTTTTCTTTTATAAGCATAACGTTTATAAGCATACACAGGCTCAGTTTTTGGTACCTAAACAATGGCTCTATTGTTTGAGAACAATAGAATGCTAAGCATAATGCGAGCCTGATGTAGGGGCAGACACTTGCTTATAAAAAAAAAACATGTATGTTGACTTTCCGCGCAATTCATAATTGGTAATCATTCGGGGAGAATTCGGAAAGCCGATATCGTCTATTGTTTTACGATGGGCTTCGGGATTAAAGGGAGCCAATTTGAGGTCATCAAGTGCTTTTTGAAAAGTTAGCGATTTTGATTTCTTCCATGGCTGATGGGAAAACAAACTTTTCATTTTAGTTACAACACGGACGATTCAAAGTTGTCGAGAAGAAGATCAGTAACCGATCGCTCACTTTGAAGATGTCCCGTGGATCCAAGGCAAAGCCAAAGCCTAAATACCAACCGACACTAACGACACCATTTTGTCTTGTTGACATTAGTGGTAACATCTCGAAGTGTGCTGGATGCAGAGGAAATTTGAAGGACGGTCCTTCAGATAACAACCCAGACGAGCTGGATACATCTATTTGCATCCGACACAAGGAGAAAGATCACGTATGGTTACGTCAGAAACATGATTGGTTAATGAAGTTCGAAAACAAATATTATCACATCTCGAAAAATTGTATCTCCTCGCGGAACCCGACATTCAACGGAGATGATCTACTACTGCACTTTTTGGAAGCCCAACCACTAAGTTTTTCCGTGAAAGAGTTTTTAAAGGACAGATTGTATTGATATCCTACTATGTCAAAGATTAATCGGATAGTGTACTGATTTTGTTATTTTAGTTTATATTTTAGATCTCTATTGCTGAAGGTATTCTGTTTCTGCGTTTGTTTATATTTTGCCCAAAGATATAGCCTGGTAGAATTAGGTAGCGTACTACAGTAGTAATCTAATACCTTATACATGGCTTATTAGAAACTGAATTCATCTCGTTGGTGATCAAACAGTCTCACAAACCACAGCTTACTTTGAGCAGGGATATGTTATAGCGGAGCTGGATAACGCACATTTAAAAAAGCCTTGTTCTATCTCTGTCCCTAACATTAAAATTTGATATGAAATTTAACTTTTTTAATTACAAACTCGTGAAATTTGGATCTCCTCTTAGCCAATGATTCTGCTGCTGCATTTATCGTTCACGATTAAAAACTTTTAATTATCAAGAGGGTCTGTAAAACATTGGTGAATGACAATTTAAAAAAATGAAAAACATTGTTTTCATTAGTAAAGTTATAAGAAGTTTCTTCTCTAAGATTATAAATAGTACTTTTTCATTTGAAATACCGCGCTATACCGCGGGGTGCCTAACTTTCTAATTGATATTTTCAGATAGCAAGTCGGTATGTTTGATTATGGAAAAAATTTCAAGTCAATTGAAACAATATTTGTCAAAATATTTACATCCGAAATTTTTAAAGAGAAATCATGAAAGCTTCTCAAATTCATAACACACGCTGATAAAAATAGATTTCATTTACAAGGAAGCTTTTGGGGTATTAAATATTATTTTGATAAAAAGCGGGAACATCATAGCAAAATATGTGCAAACGTACTGCATGAATACTTTGTCTGCTTCATTTTTCTTATAAAAACAGAACACTCAAGGGGACAGAGATGGATTTCTATTATCAACAGTTTACAATAGAAAAGACAAAGAAGCAATCCGCTAAGGAATTCTCGTCCTTCATCCAGCTCCGCTATAACATATCCCTGCTTTGAGCTTTTTTTTACATATCCTACGAAGCTTTTTTTGTAGTAAAATAACTTCAATCCTCAGCGCATCTAGTTTTTTAAATTCCTAAAAAAATACGCTGCTTTTGAGTACCGGCTCTTATTTATACCACCAGTATGTAGTTATTTATTCAAGTTTCTAATTAGTTCTAATAGTTTTCTTTCATGTTGAAATAATATATTTCATAGTTAATGTCAAAGAACAGTTGTTTAATTTCTGACTTTTTGAAACTGAAATCGAGAAAAAAACATAATTTTCATGAATTTTGTGACCTTATTGTTACTAATCTACTTGAAATATAGGCAGATTTTGAAGATCCTAAAAAGGGACCCTTATACGGGCGGCACAAACCCGTATAAGGTAGTCCCCTCTCCCGATTTTGTGAATTTTTCAAATCACTTTTGCTTGTTGTAACTGATACACATAAATACGTGATAGAAGCGATGTTAAGCAAGAAGCTATCTATTACGTAAACTACTACGTGAATTTTTCGCGGGCTAAAGCCCAAATCTCAAGGCTAACTCTGTCCCGTGAAATTTGACCTGTACATCGCATTTTGAGGAGTGGATCTTTGCGCGAAATTCTCCAATAGATATCGATTAGAGATGGTAAATAGCATCGTTTTAATCGGTTGCTGAAGTCAAAATTTCACTTTCCGTTTATTTATGCATTTTTAAGGGCCATATCGGGGGGCCATTTCGAGGAGCCATTTGGTAGGCCATATTGAGGGGCCATTTACGGGGGGCCAAGTTTTGTCGCTACCCTCCAGATCCCGAAGAAAGGACTTCAAATGCCTATCCTTTTCTTATTATTTCTTTGTACGTTATTGCTCACAACCTTCCCACTTTTTTATTTCAATTTTTGTAATAAGTCAGCACTAAACCTTAAATATCAATACAGTTAGTAACAGGCCATAAACTTACACTTACAGAATCAGTCGCTGGATCACACATATGAGCAGACGGCACTGTAGCATCCGACAATGCTTCAGCAAATGAACTAACATTGATGGTTTCAGATTGAGTATCAATAGGATGACGATTTGTGTTGTGATTTGATTCTGAATTTTGCTGAGATAAAAAAAAAACATAATAATGATCAATGGGCGAATTTAAATGCCTCACAGAAATGCCACAAATTTAAACCATTTTTTACATTTCTGCCAAAAAAAAAATTGTTGGGATTTTACTAAGCATTTGGAACTACACTCCAGATAAATTGAATTGAACTTTTGAAATTTGTTATCCTGAAACCTGAAATATCAAAACAAGGACTTTAACCCTTTCTGTGCCGATACCTTATGTTAACAACCCTTTCCATTTGCCGGGACCTAATTTTTTTGGTATTCTGATTGCCATTGTCAGGTATATCTGACATTCAAAAATCCTCCTCCTTTGCCAATGTCATATATATCCGACACGCATTTTCTGAGATGACTTATAGACCAACCTTTTGATTTCCTGAAAAACTTATATGCTGTTAAATTTTACCTCACAGAAAGTACTCAAATTGATTATTGTGTAACAAAAAGTTGCTTATTTGGGTACTTTTTCTCATCATATTATATACATTCAAAATCTTGGGGAAAAATGTAAAATCACAGCAATAAGGTATCACTTTTTTAAATGCCTCGGCAAATAACTACTAAATTTCAATGTCATATATACCCAACATTGTCAAATAGATCGGAATTACGCATGTCGGATATATACAACAATGGCACGGAAAGGGTTAAGAGCAGTTATTATTAACAGGTCATAACCTGAAGTAGTTACACTTACAGAATCAGTTACTGGATCACACATATGAGCAGATGGCACTGTAACATCTGACTCTGCTTCAGCAAGCGTACTAACATTGATGGTTGTAAATTGACTTTGAGTGTCAGCAGGATGACAATATGTGTTGTAAAAGAAAAATGACATTGTTTCTGACGATCAAAAGATTGTTAACATATTTAATAAATACTTTAGAGACATTACAAGTACTCTGCCCATTAAACATACTGGAAAGAATTTTGATAAATTCTCTGAGCCAGTTCTCGAAGCCCTTAATCACTTTTCAGATCACCCCAGTATCATTAAGATTAAAGCAGAGACTTGTAATGATAATCTCCAAGATAAATTTCAATTTCGATGTGTAGATAATAATGAGGTTCGTAAAATAATCCTCTCGCTAAATCCAAGAAAATCTGTCAGTGGTGATTTACCGATTAATATCTTAAAATTATCAGTCGATATTTATTTAGATTTTATAACAAATTTTATTAATTCATCAATCCAAAGCAACGTTTTTCCAAACGAACTAAAATTTGCTGACATCAGTCCCGTCTTTAAGAAAGAAGACGAGATGGATAAAGTGAATTACAGACCCATAAGCATACTGCCAGCAATCTCAAAAGTTTTTGAACGTGTGCTTTTCAATCAACTTAACACATTTATCGAACCTAAATTTAGCAAACTTCTCTGTGGATTTCGGAGAGGTCACAGCACGCAACATGCTATGTTACGCCTTCTCAAAAGATGGCAAGCATGTTTAGATAAAAATGAGATTGTAGGCACTGTCCTTATGGATCTGTCAAAAGCTTATGATTGTCTGAACCATGAGTTACTTATTGCAAAGTTACAAGCCTATGGAATCGGGGGTCCAGCTTTGCTTCTCATCTATAATTACCTAAAAAAACGAAAGCAAAGGGTTAAAATTGGATCAATTTTCAGCGAATGGCTCGAGATACTTTCAGGAGTACCACAGGGTTCAATCTTAGGTCCTTTACTATTCAATATTTTTATTAATGATATAATTAAATTTGTAGAGCAATGTGACATTTGCAATTTTGCTGATGACAACACTATCGATAGTTGTGGAACCACTGAAAATATCGTCTTGAAAAAATTGCAAAACGATTTAACTATTTTAATATCTTGGTTCGAATCCAACTATCTTGTTGCAAACCCAGGAAAATTCCAAATGATGCTATTAGGAAAAAATATTGATAACTCTAATATTTCAATCAAGTATAAGAATGTTACTATAAAAGCAAAAACTTCAGTTTTGCTACTAGGAATTATTTTTGATGAGAAACTGAATTTTAACCAACATGTAGACAAAATATGTTCTACTGTAAGTAGGAATACTACAGCTCTTCAGAGGATAAGGAAATATTTGAATCCCGAAAAAGCCCTCACACTCTGTAACTCATACATCCTTTGTCATCTTAAATATTGCCCCCTCATTTGGATGTTTTCCTCAAGAGCATCCAACGATGAAATAAACAGAGTGCATAAACGGGCTTTACGTGTGGTACATTCAAACTTTTCTTTAGACTATGGAGTTTTATTAAACCGTACAAATACTGTAAAAATCCACATCCAAAATTTACAATATTTGATGGTGGAAATTTTCAAATCAATCAAAGGTTTGAGTCCAAGCTTCATGGCAGAAATTTTTCAAATAAAAACAGTGGTATACAAACTAAGATCCACAAAACTCTTAACTCTCCCTGAAGCTACTCGCTATACCTTCGGTATTTACGGTTTATCCTTTAGAGCATCTTTATTGTGGAACCAATTACCTAAGAAGTTGAAATTACATAACATTACATAATTACGTAACAAAGGAGAAAATACCGTAATTTGCACTCGTCCTTCGGACTCGTGCAAATTACTATTTTCTCCTTTGTTACTCGTGATTAATCGTTAATTGCACTCCAAACCATACGATTACTAGTACTAATATCTTTCTTTAATGTTGGGGTACCGTAATTACAAATCAAGTAAATTTATAACTAATAAAATCCAACAATATCAAAATAATAAGTAAAAACGACGAGATCCTTAGGGCCAATTACCTACAGATGTTACACGAGCATTTAGAGCCTTTCCAACGTTTTATCTCTGTTTTAAATTTGGCTAGAGTTTGAATGATTCCGAGGTAATCGTCAGTAAATAATCATTAGTAAATCATAGTTTTGAAAAAGAATCTTTTTCTAACTTTTATATTTTTGTAAACATTCGAAAACCTCCTTTTTTCTTTTGTTTTAAAAGAAAACATTGCAGTGTAATTTTTCTTCGTTTTCAATTAAAAGAAGCTATTGTAACGTAAAATTTCTTTGTTCTTTTTTATATTGAAGAAAAAAAAAGTCCCGGGGGGGCACTGACCTTGACGACCGACGGGGACGTGCCGCTGGAGTTTCAAAAGTCGATCCTGTCAGAAATGAAATTTGATGAAAAATAGACCCTGTCAGAAGAAAAATTTGATGAAAAACCTACCCTGTCAGATTCTACTGTGAAAAACCTATACCCTGTCAGATTCTACCCTGGAAAACCTATCCTGTCAGATTCTATGTTAAAAACCTACTCTTTATACACGTTTTTCGCGTTTTTCGTAAAATATAACGTGATATCAACATTTCCAGGCTAAAAAACTACAGCATTGCATAAACATTAAAGAGGCCCCCCCAGCGGCACCCCTAATCACGCCATCACGCAAACCGCTGGGGGGCCTCATTAAACCTCAATACCTGGAAAACCGACCAAAAGAATCGACGACGAGAGTTATGAAATTACAAAGTAAACATATCTTTAATATTATTCAAAATCATCACTCTGCACTTCCACAAAATGTGTTTCAAAGCTAGAAAGGTCATACAATATTATAGATGTACAAGAACAAATAGAACGCTAAAGTTTCAAAAAACGTAATAATGAACGTAGATAAATTTCAGATATCCGTTTCCAGGATTACCGTAGGATCACATAAGATTCCGATTCCCGCTCTAGCATTACTGGCGCTTTGTGTGGGAGATGCACGATTCCTGCAAGACTCAGAAGTCTTCGATTTCGAACTCGAAAAGAATACAATTTTCAAAAAAAATTTCCGGAAACAATGTTGTTAGTACCACTATTCAGCTGAACATTTATTCTAAATAGTTCAATAGAGGTATCTTTGAAATTAGCCTAAATCAGCCTCGATCCCTTTAAGAGGGCGCATGGCGGGCGTGTGGTGCGAGACAACAGCAGCAAAGCGCCTGTGTTGGCCGTGCGATAAGTATTTGCAAAAAGCTGTTTGCCCCTCGCAGGAGCCTGCTCACCGCCGCGTCAAAACGATTTGCAAAAGAACTCTACATGCAAAAACGGCAAAAACAGACCCTGTCAGACACACATCATGAAATTGCGCCCCTGTCAGATCAGAATTTTGCAATTTTAGATACCCTGTCAGTAATTCTGCAACACTGAAAAAGGTACCCTGACCAGCGGCACGCCCCCGTACCTATTTTTGCCTAAGTGCCCCCCCCCCCGGGAAAAAAGTCTCTGGAGAGAAAAGAATAAGAGGACAAAAGTGTCCCCCCGCCGAAGAGTGCAAAAAGTGGTAATAGTGCAATTAACGATTAATTGCACTCCTCTAAACCAATCAGATTCGAGTAATTTTGCACGGCTGACGATTATTATTATTATTATATGTAGTTTGATTCTGGATTCAGCTGAGATAAAAAAACATTGATAATTATCAATGGGAAAATTTAAATGCCTAATCAGAAAAGCCACAAATTTAGACACCATCTTTATCTTTGTGGGATTTTACTAAGCATTTGCAACTATACTCAGACAAATTCAAAAATAGGAAGATACAAATAGAATGAAATCCATACCATTTGTTTTTTCCATGATCTAGAAATGTATTTAGAATAGTGGGAGGTATCCCCTGGTCCACAATAAATTGATATTTTTGCTCCACACCAGGATAGTACGCAATATCATATTCAGTGACAATTATTTCTGGTATTTCTATAAATAAGGATTCTGCCGCGTTGACCAGCTTGTGTTTATCATTCCAGTTGTCCACAATGAAGGTATGAGCAAGATGATCAACACCCAAGGCATTTTGAATACAATCATCAATATAATCCCCCAGTGGGCCATATGGTAATAATTTGAACTAGAAAAAAAACAAAAAAAAACTTTAAATTCACATGCATTTTACATATTATCTTAACCCAGGGGTAATGGGGTAAAATTGACAAAATTGTATTTGTTCCAGTACCTGCTATTGCAAAGTCAGAATAAGCAATGCATGAATAGATATTTATTATAAGCAATGCATGAATAGATATTTATTGGATTTGGATATTGGTTAAAATTGATCTATTAGATATCAATTAATTTGATAATCAATAGCTAGTCGATATTCAAAATTTTTTAGTTTTTGGTTGTATTGACCGGACGTAACTAATAAAAAAATTTGATTACCAAAATCATTGACTTTGATCAAGCTAATTGAATCAATTAGTTTTCCATTAATCAATTTCATGGAGTACTAATCAAACTTAAGTTTGCGTCAAAAAGGTGTGCAGTGTTTTTTAGGCAGTAACTTTTCAACCATTTTGCACTTAGTGCGGAAAGGGGATCCCCCGTGGGTTCAGCCATAAATCAGGTCTCTAAATTTTTTTTCTAAATTTTTTGCCCTTTTCAGTACAGTGCACTTTCCAAAATACAAAAAACCTACCCATAAGGGCTGCATGTCTGGTAGTGTCCCCCAGTGTTTTGGGCTAAATTTTTAAGAATATGTCATGTATAGTGCGATCCGATAATCCCCTTCTTGCTGCTACACCCTTCTAAAAATCAATTGCCTTGTTTTCTCTCTATTTGTTTTTCGTAAAAAGGGAAGGGAAAATGAAGTCTGGCAAAAAAAATTAGCCCCCACCTTCACAAAACAAAATATCATAGAAATTCTGCATGCAAATTCTCGATGAAAATTTTTTTAAGAGGGGTCAAAACCTTCCCCAGAGCATAGCTTTTAAGCATAATTATAAATGTCTGGCAAATATAATACCACTTTTTAGTGAAAATGTTTGTAACCTAACAGCTCTGCACCCAGTTCTATTACTAAACACTCAGCCCCCAGTACTTTTTAAAAAGTACAGCCCCCAATTAAGCAAAAATTGTTTAGCCACCCCCCTAAGCTCAGGATGCATTCACAGATGAGGATGATGAACGTAATCGAACAAGATCGAACGTAATCGAACAAGATCAAACGTCCAGTTTTCAGAGAATGTCATGGATGTCATAGATGCCCCAAAGGAAAAATAATAACATTGAAATACTGCCCCTAAACTTTGTGTACCCAACCAAAAAAGCTGTTAAAAGCCAGAAGTAATAAAATAGGCCAATTTTCAGTAATTTTGCCCCTGAGACTGGAAAATTATCAAAATTTCACCCCTGCCCTTAAAATTGGACAAACTCTGCCCCCGAGATTGCGTTCGACAATCGAATTTCAATCGGTCGATTGCGTTCAATTGGTTCCATCGACCATCGTCGATTCCATTCGATTGATATCGTCTGGAAACTTGTTGAATAGAGGTTATACATCATGCCTGACTCACTCTGGCTGAAGCAGCCCTGTCCAGACGATCTCAATCGAACGGAATCGACGATCAAACCAATCGAGCCAAATCGAACGCAATCGACCGATTGAAATTCGATTGTCGAACGCAATCGAATTTCAATCGAATACTACCGTAATTTTCAGATTCGATTGATATTCCATTGCATTCGATTGATGTTCGATTACGTTCGGAGGTTTGGATTACAGAATTCTGCCTTACTGTGTCACAGATTTTACAGTTAAGTTCCGTAATACAACTCTTAGGGTAGCTGATCCCGACGGGACATCAAAGGGCGTCAAACACTCTTCTTTGCTTTATGTTAAATGCAATCAAACGATAATCGAATGCAGTCGAACAACAATCGAACCAATCGAACATTACCCAGAATTTTGACGTTCGATTGAGATTCGATTGCGTTCGACAATCGAATTTCAATTGTTCGATTGCGTTCGATTGGTTCAATCGTCGATTCCGTTCGATTGAGATTGTCTGGCCCTGTGCACTAAGCAAGTTAATTTAGGCCTATTTTCCTCTTAAAAAGTTGTTTCCCATGTGTGAAGTGGCCCTTACAACTTTGGCGGAGTGAACGCAAGCAAAGCAGTGGTGAATCAATCAATCGATCATTAACAGAAGCAAATCGATGGAATAAAATTATCTACTTTTGTCCCAGTTTTTCCACAGAAGGCACCATACGAAGGATTGATTTTTGAATCATAGTGTTTTGATAACCTTACTCGAGACTCGTGGAGGTAAAAAAGTCTCAAGTTTCGTACACATGGTCGTTGTTTATATATATCTAATCTCTGATCTCATTCATTACCCTTAACTCAAATCCCAAATTATCTTCGACATCTGCTATATTATCTAGTTACAAAGACAATGAAGCACATTAATTACTCTAAGAATCATTCAAAGAAACAATAATTTGACACGAATCGAGTAAATTACTTACATCGTCAGCGTCGAGTAGCGTTGACAGGAGCTTTAACTCTTCATGCCTCGACGCCATTTTGAAAAAGAGGATTTTCTTCGAAGATTTTGAAATTCTGCAGCGCGCGCCGGCGAGTTAGCTTTCGGCGAGGCAGCGAGTTAGCGAGTTGGTTCGAGTTTAGCGCGCACAGGTTGTTCTGGCTTGTTATGGGTTGTTCTGGGTTGTTCCGGCTTGTTCTGGGTTGTTCTAGGTTGTTCTGGCGTATTCCGCGTTATACAAACGTCGGAATAAAATGACAAAAAATGAAGAAAATTAAAAATAAACATACAAATATCAACATAAAAGGGGTTGCGGAACGACCGTTCCGTTTTCGCAAAGCGAAGAAATTTCGACACGAAAAAATTATTTTTAGGGTAAGTAGGCCCACTATTTTGGCCCGGGCCATATGGCCTACCCCATGGCCTACCTTTGGCCCACCTTCAAAGTCTTAAAAAGAAAAAATTATTTTTCATAAACATTTTTTCTTTAAAAGATGGCGTCACCAATGGGTGTGGCATCCGTCCGTTCTATATTTGGAACCCATACAGTTTTGATCCAAGTTGGTCAGAGCACCTTTTAATAGCACTTTCGATTTGAATCTGAATATGACGCTGCGAATCTGAATAAGGCGATAGCAATCTGTAACCTGATAACAGATGTTCGTAATTTTCTTACGCGCACGGTAAACCTCTGAAGGCGCTTGAAAATTATACATCTGAGGAAAATAGTCCTCCCGAGGAAAATTCTACAACAAGAATCTTGTTGTGCGCCGGAAATTTGAAAACTGATACGGCGCCCTATTCATAAACACAATCACGCAACTT
>NW_027104631.1:0-5376 GCF_902728285.1 Clytia hemisphaerica | reverse complement strand
AGCATGTGCCTAAGCATATTGAGCTTAAACCTAATTTCCCCGTATGCTTATTAAGAAAAGAGTGTACCACTCGCGCTGATATTATAAGGTATAAAAACAATGCGATGAAATGAAAAGTATTAATTAACGAAAAAGCTTAAAAAACGAGACTGTCAAGCTTAATTTGTCTAAATCTTACCGCAAAAGATTAGATGGATGATCAGATATAGCTTTTAAAATTTGTCCTAGTAAAGATATCTTTTTACGGTTCTACGTAAAACCCCCAAATTATTTACGACCAATTATTTTCCAAAATACGAGTTATTACTATTAGATTTTGAAAAATTAAAAGTGTTATGACATTGATTGAGACAGATTTGTTAAATTTGACAGTGTCACTAATCTTGTAGTTTAGAAAAAAATATATTTACAATAATATAAACACGATCAGTCTTTTAAACTTGTGTACAAGAAATCACCTTACTTTTTAAACAGGTTTTAAAACTCCAATTAATAAAATGAGCCTTTTAAAATGCTTTTTAATACGTCTAGAAATTAGATGTAACATTTAAATCGTATTTCAATTATAACGAATTTGTCGACTGTTTTCCGAAATGGCTTTTAAAAGGATATTCCACTATCCAAAATTTAAAACGTATTCATGTGTTTAAACTGCATTTCAAATATAAACATTACTTTTAGATTTCGTACGGGTACCATCTGAGGAATGTAGCCGTGTCTAGTAAATCAACTTTTTGTCACTTGTCTTTCATTATTATTTTCACATCTTGTATTCGCGCACCACCCCTTTTTGAATAGCAAACTACGCATTTTGCCGGGGGAGGTGTTGAGGAAAAATTTAGTTGAAAAAAAAAAATTTAGTTACTTTAGACCCGATTTTACCAATGACATTCAGGCAAAATCATTGAGAAAGTGGAGGTATATTTTTTCATCGCTTAAACCTGGATGAACACAAGGTGAATAGAGGTCTCTACTAAAACGCAGAGGCCAAAACAAACATAAGACAATTATTTACAATTTAATCTTCTAAATGTGTAATTGGAAGATTCGGGAACATGAAGAACTTCCTGGTTTTAATCAGAGAATGTAGAATGTTCATGTAATAGAACTCAATCTCGGTGTCATTTGGATTCGACTTTTTATTATTTGCAGAGATATCAAATACAGTCACACACATACTGTTCAATATTTCAACCACTGCTTCATTAGGAAGGAGATGGCCTTCCTCGTGAAGCTCATCAGCAAGGTTTTCGGCTCTTATCACTATCCTTTCGATAAAGGATCTATGTCTTGCTATTTTTTAAATGTGTATGCGTGCATACTGCAACAAGTTTTCTATCTCTTAGCGAATGCTCGGATAACAATTCATAATTTCCCTTTTATAAGCTTTGAAATCTTTCACCATCATGTGCCCATCATTCGCAGTATTAAAGGGTGGTACCTTAAGGGTCAAGTTGAACATTTTACAAGAATTTTTGTCATTGGATTGGTCGTTAACTATTCAACAAAAACTTTTATTATATTTTTCTAAAGAACGCGTCATCTCTATTGTTTTGAATAACCAATTATGTGAGCATCTTATAAAAACTTCAACACAACTGTACCTTAAGGGAAGAATTTTTCCCGGGAATTTAATTTTGTGGTTTTAGGCAAAATCCGTGAAAACCGCGAAATTTTGTTCTCGCGAAAATTTCTTCCCTTAAGGTACTTGAATTAAAAAGACTCACATTGAACCTTGGTCAAATAGGAAGAAAACTACCTTAAGGGAAGAAATTTTCGCGGGAAGAAAATTTTGCCGTTTTCGCGAAATTTTCTAAAATCGCCAATCCGCGAAATTAAATTCCCGCGAAATTTTACAAATTTGATGAACCGCGAAATTAAATTACCGCGAAATTTTTCAAAAAAGGTGAACCGCAAATTTTTTTATAATTTTTGATAACATTTCTTTGAAATACGTGTATAGTTTGTGAGTTTTCGTAAGATTCACTGTCAAATGTCAGCCTCAGGTTCCTTATAAAGGTGTTCCTTATAAAAAACAACGTGTAGTCAAATAGAAAAATAAAATATCAAAGTGATCCGCGAAATTTAATTCCCGCAAAATTTTTTAATACTAATGAACCGCGAAATTAAATTCCCGCGAAAAAAACAATTTGACCAACCGCGAAATTAAATTCCCGCGAAAATTTCTTCCCTTAAGGTATACTACAATATAACACACGTTATTGTAAACAGAAAAGTGTCTATTGAGATTCATTTTGATGTTAATGTTGCTGGATTGTATGAATGACATCAATGTGATGTTTCTTCTTTTTAAATTTTGGCACCTTATAGTAAAAGCTTCGAGAAATTTCGCATATAAAACAGAACGTTTTTCTATTCTGTCAAAATGCACTAACTTTTGAAAGGTCGCTATGGATAAATTTCTCCTGCACCATGCTTTCAATAATCTCTTGACCTCCAGATCTTCAAGCTTTGATTGTTTTCATGTTTTTTTTTATTTAGTCGTAACTAAAAAATTAAGACATAACAAATTATGACTGGGGATCCCGAGTGCAAACTTGTAGGAGTATATTTTTACGGTGACACTGTTGGACCTTACAAGAATAAAGAACTCCGCCCTCCTATAACTTATAGCATAAATTTCTCCACAGTTGATATAAAAATACCCCTTTCCCGAGATTAATTCGATTTTTTGCCGGTTCATATTTCAATTTTTGTTTTATTTTTTAAACATTAGATTTCCATGGAAACGGAATGTAAACGAGGCCGGGCTTGATAAAATATATTTAAGAGAGGTTTGACCGTAAAAATAAAGGAATTAAAACAGCCATAAAAAGGGAACGGTTTTGATCTCAAATTTTCAGGAATGATTTTGTATAACAAAAGCTTCAAATATTTCAAGTTCTCGTTTCAAACTGAAGAGGTCGAAAAAAAAACCATAATCTCGGGAAAGGTGTATTAAAGGTTAATTAGAATAGGTGGGAACTCTGATCGTTTGTTTTGCTGATGAATGATTGGGAAAATCATCTTCGTGTGACGCGGCAAGGCTAGAAAGATAATTGTGCGAATTATGAGTAGTGTAATTTGTGACTTGAAGTGTTATTTCTTAATGGTACAATTTAATCAGGTAAAAATCTTTAAATACCAAACTAGTGAAAATTGTGAAGATCGGGAATTTCAACCCATTTCTTTTAGGATTAGGGAATGTTAACTTGGGATTCTTTTGAGCATTGGGTATTTGTTTTTACCATTCTGGAAATAATTTCCCAAATCTGTTTGGCATATTCAGGATCAATAAAATCCTCTATGGCAAAACCTAAATCATAAACTTAAAATTTTTGAAATAGGTAAAAGTTGTGGCCAAGGTAGGGAAACAAAATAACACCAACCGCTAAAATTCTTTCTAAATGAAAAAAGAAACCTATCCGAAAATACAAATTCACAAGTTTGGTAATCGAATTCATAAAGAAACTAGGAAAAATTACAAATCACATCGTGAAAAATAGATTACATCGGAAATGGAAACCTATCCGAAAATACAAATTCACAAAAGAGAGATCGCGAGTTTTTAAAATGATTACTTTCTACAAGCTAGGGAAAGGAAATATAACGAATTGTGACCATGCTTGCTTTATTCTATTCTTTCTCTGGATCGGGAAATGTGATTTCTCGAATTAGGGAAATAAAATTTCCCCGATTGGGAAATTCGATTTCCCGAACTCTTTAACTCCTTTAAACAATTAATTAAATCAGAACTTATTTTTCAAACCTTCAAATAAGACAATTCAAACAAAAATTTTAAACTGTCAATAATTAGAGCCTAAGTTCAGGAAAATTGTTTTCAGGTTAGGGAAAATTGATTTCCCTAACTTGTATTACGCATGCGTGAGAAAAAACCACAAGTTATTTTTCACTATCAAAAGTGTTCGAGTCGTATGTAAAGCAAACCATTATAAGGGTGTATTCGATCAGTGTGTAACACAACGCTGAAGGTGAGCCGTCCCGCCAGGGCGGCCTCATTCGTTCGCAATGGACTTGCGTCGCAAGGGCTCAGTGGATCGGTGAGACGGGTTTGAGGTCATTAAGTTGGCTCTCTAGTGCAGCTCCACTGTTGTGACAAAAGTGCCGGGATTCTCAAAGTAGCGCAAGTACATGTCAGAAGGAATGAGAGCTATGGAACCAATGATCACAGAATGATCGAATACATTTAATTATTTTACCAGCTTTCTATAAATCAGGATTTAATTCGTGAATGATGTTTTCATGATCGTTTGTGTTGCACAAACTGATCTTTATTTTGAAAATTCGGGAATAGCATTTTCTTGATGGTGAAATTTCAATTTCACTAGTTAGTTAAAACAAACATCCAGATCATGTTTACCATTAATCTACATCCGGATAATGTGTAAGTGATATCCCGAATCCCAACCTAGGGACAGTTAGCACGATCCCTAGTTAGTGATCAGTTAGGTAAATATAGCATTTTCCACATATGTATTCATATATTTCCCGAACCCTGGTATTTGATTATTTTTTCCTGTGTTATAAGTACCCATTAAAACTTCATGCCCCACAGCTAAAAAAATCTAAATCGATCGCTAACAAAATAAAAATCAGTCGCAACAAATCCAAAAAGTATCTTAACTAGAAAATTATAAATATCATGGCGTCCAAAACAAGTAAAAAAACCGTACCCCAGACTCAGTCATAACTCGTGACCACTTGATTTAAAAGGGCATAAGCCTAGTGATTTTGGAAAGGGTATGAAAATAGCTTTTCAATGGTACCAAAATGATCGTCTAACTCTCAAGATACAAGCTTTTAGGCCATTTTGAAGTTTTAAATTTAAAAAGAAAAATTGAAGAAAAAATTCAAGTTTTCAAAAAAGACTGCGTGATAAAAGGGCTAAGAGTCATACAGTAGTTTTAGTGAGGTAAAAAATCATTGGTTCAAAGCATTTAATTTCCTCCAATTATTAGTGCAGTACCTCCAAAATAATTGTTTCTCTCAATATGGATCAAATTTGAGAAATTACTATTGCGTTATAAATAACTACAATCGAGACTACAATTTCAGTCTAACTATAATTTATCATCGACACATAATAACGCGTGAAACTTCTTGAGATGAAACTCCAATAAGCAGATAATTGTTAGGTTGTGATTACTCCGTAAAAATAGTTAAATACAAGGTAAATGTGAATAAATGGAAAAAATCATCCTTCAAGAAATCAAAATCATCAACACAAAATCAAACTCGTCGAAGTCATGGAAAAATCGCAAGTTACAGCAGAAATTGTCAAAGAAAGTGGACAATTTGAAGACTCTGTGAGTATAATTACTATTTTGACATCTTCTGTGTATAATTTCTATATGA
>NW_027104630.1:0-1993 GCF_902728285.1 Clytia hemisphaerica | reverse complement strand
GGTGAAGGGGAAGGCGGACAAATTTTTCTTCAAAAAACGCCAACTGTGAATCCAACAAACAAGAACATTTGGAAGAGCTGCCATGCCTTTCAGACACCGGTCCAAGACTATTCAATGTGTTACCAAGAAAATACGTGACACAGGACCAAATGTTAAAAAACCTTCAACAAAGCACAATTGATCAATTTCTGCCTGCCATCTCCCTGCCTACAGGATGGCTGACTCGAATTCAATTGTTGAAATGGTCAAACACCGGACCCCACGGGTTGAGTGAGCAGAGAATTTGCTGAAACACATCAAAGGTAATCAAAGGTAGGTAGGTGACGCACTGTTAATAAATAACGAGATTACTCATGGGAATTTTTTGACCAACATCCCGCGTGATCGTATTCAACCGACCGCACATGTGCGCTCTGTCTGCTGTATGGGTACTGTATGCAAGAACAAGCTCTTCTTTTCAGTCTTTTGAGACTTTAAATGAGATCGGAGAGTGTCCTAACCCCTCAGATGGAAATTTCTAATTTCATAGACACTAGCAGGGTTTACAGGACTTATTATAGCCTTACTGAATTGGAATAAGAGTCACTCTTCAATTAAAGAGTCCTGAAAACCGCGATGATTGATCGGCTCTTGTATGTTGGAAATAATCTAAAATCATTTCTTTAAGAAATTAATACCTTGACAGGGTAAAATTATACAGGTCAAGGCAAATAAATATATGGCATGATTATCTATCAAGGTATCGTTTTTGAGAGTTCGAATCCTAAACGGTGCGTTGTAGTATGTGTTATTTTGTCAGCATTGACCAATCTTTTTCTGGTTTTATGAGCTCTTATTGATATTTTTGAAAATTCTTGTTAGAATTTTAAGAAACAAAAATTTTCAGTAGTGTCACCTCAGTTTGACTTTGTCATCAAGCACTGTATTTCAAAATGGATCAGGTTGGTTAGCGGGTGGAGAGGCAAGATGACTTTCCCTTCTCTTGAAAATCCAGTATTGCAAAACTTTCAACTAAAAAAAATACATAAAAATTGACTTTCGTCTTTTTTTGCTATCTTACAAACACCTTTTTCAGAACCACAAGTGACTGAATATGCTGCTAAAAATGATTGACAGGTCTAAAAAATGATTGGCAGGTGCGGGTTTGCTCGCGCTGGTTAGAAATTCCCGTGAGCAATCTCGTTATTTATCAGAATGATTTTTGCCTTTCCATCCGCCATCTTGAATTGTATGCAAAAATTATGGTGGCCGAATTGCCGTGGTGAAATTCCCTTAGAAGGTATATATGCAAAACAAGCACTTCAAAAAACCATAACATTAGACATAAACTCAAGCTGAAAAATCACCCGCGAAGGTACAAAATAATCCTTATTCGGCTGACGGTAAATTATTCTCCTGGGAATAGAACCGCCAAACGATTGAATCAAAACATTGAGCTGAAACCCGCTGAATGTGTGACGTCATAATTACTGCTTTCAGTTTGCGTGTTTTGAAAGTTTGATGTGTGTACTCTGTCTTGGTGGAATTTTTTGATGGCATGAAAACAGAATATGCTGTCTTTATTAAGAACAAATTTCTAAAAGGCTTTTGTTGTTCTGTAAATATTTCTTTTTGGATTAAGAAATTCCATCTTTTATTGTTCGAATGATTATAATATTTCTTTATAAGATGCTTTGTTGTCTTTTTAATCTTTGTGTAAACTTGCATATGTTTTGCATATTTTCCAACTAAATCCATCCACGGCTTTTTCGTTCCTCTATTTTTGCATACAATTCAAGATGGCGGATGGAAAGGTGAAAAGGTCTATTGTCAAGTAATTCCTGAGAGAAGTTTTTTATAGAAATCTGCAACAAAACAAAAGTGGTCTCTTTTACTGATTGCTTCCTGGCGCTCCAGCGCAGCTGTTTATCAAATTTCCACCAATGAGGTTGCCGCATTTCAAAAGGCCCTTCTTTTTTGCACCCATGGCCTTTCAGTGCCTTGCACGACGGGC
>NW_027104629.1:60208-97506 GCF_902728285.1 Clytia hemisphaerica | reverse complement strand
GTAAAATATATATATATAATATATAGACAGTTATTAACAAGTAGTGCTTATCGTTTTTATTTTGTCAAAAATAAATAAATATTAATCTTATAACCCTACCACAAATCAAGGAACGAAAAGCCTGGAGCAGAACCTCGCACTAAATCGATATCTAAATTGAAAGAAGTAAATGTAGGAGAAAATCTAGAAAGAAAATCAAAAGCCTGGGAGTAAAACCTGACATAGTGAAAACGTGAAAATCCTGAGAGCAAAACCTGAGCCTAACCGAGCTAAATGTAAACAAAAAAAAAAAAATAGTCAAGGTCTAATGTCTAAAGGCGAAAGAATGTGGAGGGCGACAAAAGAATATCTAGATGAATATTAAAATAAGTTTTCTTTTTTAAAAATGCTGTAAAATAAGTTGAAAGTCTCAAGGATTGGACTGGGAGTATAAAGAGGGGAGAGGGGCAAGAAGGTGAAGGGGAGAAGTCAGTCCAATTATTGAGCCTTCCAACTGCAATAAAATGATTATGTATTATGCTCTAGGGATAGCTTGTTCAAGAATATTTTTCAAAGCTAGTCTGTTTTCATAAATAGACCAGTTATCAACCAGTTCACGAATTCTAGTTATATCATGACCATGTTCATCAAAAGCACTTTCAGTTTCCAAATCGATACTCACACGTCTACAAAGCACGATTTCTACAAGGCTTACGTTGTTCCAGGACGCGGTTACGGCTGCATCGTAGATAGCAGAGAATTCAGGATGGTTGTTCATCAATATGGTGTGAGTCGTGTAGTCAGATGTTGATGGATTTGCAATAAGTTGCTTCAGGAGGGAGAGTTTCCGCTTTTCAACAAGTTTCGATACGTCCGGAATATGGTAGGCGCGGTGGAGATGGTTTTTACTGTTTCTGGATACACCAAATAGGGACTTGAGACAGGACCGTGCTGCCACATTCAATTGGTTTGTTTCGGTTTTAGTCAGATCACAGAGTTCTAATCCATATAAAAGCTTAGGTAAGATGATATGATTAAATATGGTAACGATTGAGTTAGGGTGACAATGCCTCAATCCTGCAGAAATGAGTGAGGTAGTAGTTGACCACATTTCAGAAATACGATTGTCTTTGTGAGATTTGAGACTGATGTGGTTACGGTGTTTTGTCCAATGGAATCCAAGGTGGATAAGATCGTTACGAGGAAGCACTGGAATGTTATTTAGGGTAAGACGAGGATCCTTGATTGTCGATTTACCAGAGATTATGAATTGAGTTTTACTTTTTGTCGTTGTGTGGAAAAAGTTAATGCCGTTCTCCTTGCCAAACGATTCGCACGTACTAAGCATTCTCTGAAGGTGAACAAGGGTGGAACTCAACAAGATTATGTCATCAGCGTAAGCGATCACTGCGGTGTGAAGACCATTCGGGAGAAAGGTACCCAATTTCTGTGACTGGATCGACAATAACAGTTCCTCGGTGTAGATATTAAAGAGGTATGGTGATAATACACTGCCTTGACGGACACCTTGGGTGAGAGAAAACATTTTTGAAAAATGTGACGCATAGTGGATTACTGCTGTTCCGTTTAGATATAGTTTGATTAAGAAGCAGACTACTGAATTTGGAATGTTCTTTTCTAGTAGTTTATCAAAGAGGGAAAGCCAGTTTACACAATCGAAAGCCTTCTCCGCATCCAGGCTACAGATATAGACTGGTGAGTTTCTGCTATTGTAGTGCCGGATGGTGTCAAGAAGAATTGTTTCAGCGTGTAGAGTTGATGAGTTAGCTGTAAAACCAAACTGCATTGAGTTGCTCTCTTTGAAGATGGGACATTTCTCTACGATAATTACCTCAAGTAGCTTTGTCATTATTGGGATAAGGCTAATGCCCCTGTAGTTGTTTGGATCCTTGAGTGACTTTTTGAATGACTTCACCAGGGGTATGATGATGGAGGAACTTAAGCCTCTCGGGATAATGTCTGTAGTGAATATGTTGTTTGCAAGTTTGGTTAAATAAGTTATAAAAGTAGGTGATCGTGCGAACAAGAAATGCTCTGCCTTCAGTTGAAATGGATCCCTTGCTTTTCCCAAGTTTCAGCTTTTTCAGGGAGTTGGCGACATCTGTTTCAGTGACGAAGAAATCTGGTTCCTTTGTATCAAGAGCAGTCAGATTTTCAAGAAGCGTTTTGTTTGAGATAGAGTTGTTGAAACCTGTTACCCCGGGGCGTGTTAAGTAGATTATCGAAGTGTTCTTTGAATTCAGTGGTAATATCATCTTTGTTGGTTTTGCCATTAATCGTATACAGTTTTTTGAGAAGAGCTTTTTAAAAGCTTGCATTTGGTTCCAGTAAGTTTTTGGTTTGACGTTTTTGAGCTTGTCTACACAGACGAAATGATCAATTGTTGATTTATGTTTTGCACGTTTAACAAGAGTACGAAACCTTTTACGGGCAAACTTGTAGCGATTATATGAAATGCTGGATGGGTCTTTCGTAAAGCAGTCAGACTTCCAGAGATTAAACATTTGTTGTAATGTGTTACGTGCTGTACGGAGTTCATTGTTCCACCAACGTTTTGGAGAAAAGTTATAAAATTTTTTCTCAATCTCAGTGTATGCAGAGCCTGCTGAGTGTTGAAGGATAAGATGTAGATTGTCCAATTGGGATTGGGGGTCTCCATCAACATAGTTTTCGAGACTTCCAGTAACTTTCTGGTGGTATAGATTTAGAAATTTCTCATTCTTCCAAATGTAATTTGGTACAAAGTCATTCTCTATTTCAGGCTGTTGGGTCACAGATTCTGGACTATCTGGTAAACGAAAGGTAGCGGAGACAGGTATGTGATCCCCAGTGTTATCCGGGTGTGGATCAACAACATGAGTGTCTGTAACGTAATCGGAGAGCGTAGATGGAATCAAGATGTGATCAATGTAGGACTGGTTAGGAAGTGTCAAATGTTGATAGGTGTAACAAGGGCCATAACCATGAGTCATGTCTACTGGTAATAGATTGTTCTCTGTCATGAACTTTGAGAGGTGCAGTGAGAGGGCATTTGGTGGGCTAGATCGAGTACAGTTTTGCCATTTTGGACAGCACTGGAGGTCCCCTAGGATGATTGGATCTGCCAAATGGTTAAATTGATCAATGGTGCCTGAGATGCAAGCGAGTTGACTCTTATAGGTTTCGATACAGTCTTGTTTGCCATTCAGGGATTGCAGGTATAAAGCTGATATGATGAGGTTACTTTGATGGTGGGATGTTTTTACAACGGTTGCATAGTCCTCCAGAATGAGAGTTTCAGGTTTTTGGAAACAGTCTCTACGGAGCAGTAAAACGTTGCCGCCGTAAGGCCGACCAAATTGTTGTTGTTTTGCAGGTTCAGATATAACGTAAAAGTTCTGTTTGTAAGGGTGGAGGGTGTGCTCTTCATATTTCGTTAACCAAGTCTCACAAAGAAATATGCAATCATGAGTTTTAGTTAAATTGTTTATATATACAGTATTGGCTTTGAGACCATAACAATTGAATGTGATAATTTTGAGGTCGTGTCTAGCAGTCATCATAGCGGTTGCGGTTTAGAGTGTCCTGAGCGGGATAATGGTTGTTGTGGTGAATCCTGTTGTTGTGCTGTCCTTGCTGAGAGGGATCTGTTCTGCGTGGAAATTTAAATGGTTTAATGCAAAGGCCCTGAAGCCAGCGGTTTGACTCAAAAGCCTTTTTTCTATCGTTCATATCAATGTCTACTCTGAATGACTGATTGAAGGAATTGGTGCGATGAGATTGAACATAAAGTACTTTGAGGCCGGCATCATCACGAACAACAGATCCAACTTGCTCTGGGGTTACTTTGGGGTCGAAACCACCCACAAAAAGTGAAAACGGTTTTGTTCTACCAGCAATGTTTTTAGCCTTGGTTGTGCTCTTTGTTCCAAAAATTGGGGCGTTTCTATTGGCGGTGTGGTTGTTGCGAGGTTCAGGGGTACGTAAATCGATCTTGTCATGGGGGTTAGCGGTATCAGATTTTTGCTTGGAGGTATCAGATGCTTGGAGGATGCTTTGCTTGGAGGTATCAGATTTTCGCTTGGGGGTATTTAGAATGTCTCTGTACGATGGAACTGACACCGGTGGAAGGTGTTGTCGAGGTAGGAAACTCCATTTCATTTGATGTGGTGTTGGTGGTGAATTGTCAAAAGGAATCGATCCAAGAGGACCACCCTGATGTGATTCTTTTGGTAGCATGAAAGGACGGTCTTGACGATCAACTTCATGTTGTTGGGGTTGTTGCATTCTAAGGAGCTCGGCTATGTTTTCAAGTTTGTTCTCAATAGTGGTCAGTCTATTTTTGAGATCATGATTCTCATTATAGAGGTTAGTGTTAGTGGTACACAGTTCTTGCATCTTTTCCAGCATGAGTTTCATATCTGCTGAGCTTATCGTTGTGAAGGAAGCGGATTGTTTTGGAGGATTCTTGAGAATCTCTGAAGCCAAACAACGGATTAGAATAGGTGGATTAAGAACTCATAGAAAACACTCCTCGTTAGGTTATCAAACTTTTTTACGAGTTTGCTAGCAATTAAAACTTGATAAGTTGTAAAAAAGTTGTAAAAAATCATTACTTTCAACATTTTCATTGGTCATTACGTATCACGTGGTACATTTTAAATAAGAAAATGCACTTTTTTAGCCCTTTCTATCCAATGCAGAAATTAGCCAAATAATTTGAAATTTATTTTCCTAATTCTAAATACAGTCTTCTTTCACCAGTATGCAACCCATTCGTGACCCATCGATAGTTTCTTAGTTATAGACCATACGTTAATTTTCACTTATCTGAAGATTGCCATTGACAAAAGATTAAAAATTTACATTAAAACTGGTCTAGCGTTTGTTGATGCTAAAACTTAAGTGCAGGATTTAAAATATTTGCAAAATCATCAAAATTGATCGAATCATAGGACAAATTCGTTTTCGAAACTGTATAAATTGGAAAATTGTTCTTATAAAACATGAAAAAACTAAACGAGGAGTGCGCAGAGTCATTTACAGATTTTTCTTGTAACAATGAGAAGACAATGGATCTCTCTTGGGAGCAACGAGAGAAGTTAATCCACCTATTCTAATCCGTTGAGCCAAATGTGTACAAATTTTGGACTCATGAACACTGAGACCCATGTCGTAGATGTCCTGGGCAGCAAGTTGTGGAGTTCTTCTAACTTTGAGTAAGTTTCTAATGTTCTTTTTATCACCGGGAATATTAAAACCATGCTGAGAAAGTTTATTGTTATCATGTTTAAAGTGATCCACAAAGATGATAAACATTTGCTCTCTGAACGTTTGCAGTTGTTTGATTGGGAGGCTGCTGAGCCTGGCCAGAAAGTCTTGTTCAGGAAACGTGTAGATGAAGTTGATGTTTCTAATAAAATTAGTGGATGGTTCCTGAACGTTTTCTTTAATTGATTGAAAGATCTTTGATAATGATTCATTTCTATCTGATGCTGTTTCTTGAGAAGTTATGTCTTCGTTATCTTCTTTATCACGAGCAGCCGCCGCCGCCATTTTGATTTGTTTATGAAAATGAAAAAATGAAATGAAAAACAAAAAACTAAAAGAGCTAGGAGAGCAGTTGGAGTAAGACTAAAAAAACGGTCCCCCAAAACGGCTTGTATCACAGATAAATTTTATCGTTATACTCAATATATCATGATTTTGGATATTGCTAAAATCGGGGTCGCCATAAAGAAGTATTCTACACAATGTTTTGGGATTAAATGGAAACAAGGTTATGTCAAATTGAAGAAGGCTGTCGAACATAACAAGTCTGTTATTGGAGTAATCAGAGCAATGCATCAGGAAATGTTGTGTCGTTTCAACAGAATTACTTCGACAGTTGCACTTTCACCAGTGATAGATAGGCTCGAAAATGCCAATAAATAACAACAATTGTCAACTTCATTTTCTGAAAGTTTTGATTTGTGGGGCCTGGGGACGAGTNTTAATTGTACCCCTACATAACACCGTTTTGGGCACATGTTTCTGGTTGTTTTGTTACTTGTGGTAATCAAAAACTACCCGAAATAATATGTCATATTTGGTACAAACCTAATGCATAATTTAACTGGCACGGTCCTTTCATTTCATTGTTTTAAATTGCCCCTCCCACAACCAAAGTAACGAAGTATAAGCGAGTAAAGTTCGAGATTTACAAGTCTTTCAACACCTACCTTAGACTCAAATTTAGAGTAATTGGTGTTTCTTTTTAATTGTACCCCTACAGTAACACCGTTTTGGGCACATGTTTCTGGTTGTTTTGTTACTTGTGGTAATCAAAACTACCCGAATAATATGTCATATTTGGTACAAACCTAATGCATAATTTAACTGGCACGGTCCTTTCATTTCATTGTTTTAAATTGCCCCTCCCACAACCAAAGTAACGAAGTATAAGCGAGTAAAGTTCGAGATTTACAAGTCTTTCAACACCTACCTTAGACTCAAATTTAGAGTAATTGGTGTTTCTTTTTAATTGTACCCCTACAGTAACACCGTTTTGGGCACATGTTTCTGGTTGTTTTGTTACTTGTGGTAATCAAAACTACCCGAATAATATGTCATATTTGGTACAAACCTAATGCATAATTTAACTGGCACGGTCCTTTCATTTCATTGTTTTAAATTGCCCCTCCCACAACCAAAGTAACGAAGTATAAGCGAGTAAAGTTCGAGATTTACAAGTCTTTCAACACCTACCTTTGACTCAAATTGAGAGTAATGGTGTCTTTTATTTGTACTCCTACAATACCGTTTAAGGCACATGTTTTTCTGGCTTTATTACTTGTGGTAATCAAAACTACCCGACTTAAATGTCATATTTGATACAAATCCAATGCATAATTTAACTGGCACTATCCTTTTATTTCATTGTTTTAAATTGCCCCTCCCACAACCAAAGTAACGAAGTATGAGCGAGTAAAGTTCGAGATTACGAGTCTTTACCCTACCTTGACTCAAATTTGGAGTAATGGTGTTTCTTTTTATTTGTACTCCTACAGTAATACCGTTTTAAGCACATGTTTCTGGCTGTTTTATTACTTGTGGTAATCAAAACTACCCGAATTAAATGTCGTATTTGATACAAACCCAATGCATAATTTAACTGGCACTATCCTTTTATTTCATGTTTTAAATTGCCCGCTCCCACACCAAGTAACGAAGTATAACGAGTAATGTTCGAGATTTACGAGTCTTTCAACACCTACCTTTGACTCAAATTTGGAGTAATGGTGTTTCTTTTTATTTGTACTCCTACAGTAATACCGTTTTAAGCACATGTTTCTGGCTGTTTTATTACTTGTGGTAATCAAAACTACCCGAATTAAATGTCGTATTTGATACAAACCCAATGCATAATTAAACTGGCACTATCCTTTTATTTCATTGTTTTAAATTGCCCCTCCCACAACCAAAGTAACGAAGTATAAGCGAGTAAAGTTCGAGATTTACGAGTCTTTCACAAACCTACCTTGACTCAAATTGGGTAATGGGGTTTCTTTTTTATTTGACTCCTACAGTAATACCGTTTAAAGACATTTTTCTGGCTGTTTTATTACTTGGGGTAATCAACTACCCGATTTTACGTATTTGGTATACAAACCCAATGCATAATTTAACTGGCACTATCCTTTTATTTCATTGTTTTAAATTGCCCCTCCCACAACCAAAGTAACGAAGTATAAGCGAGTAAAGTTCGAGATTTACGAGTCTTTCAACACCTACCTTTGACTCAAATTTGGAGTTATGGTGTTTCTTTTTATTTGTACTCCTACAGTAATACATTTTTAAAGCACTTTTTCTGGCTGTTTTATTACTTGTGGTAATCAAAACTACCCGAATTAAATGTCGTATTTGATACAAACCCAATGCATAATTTAACTGGCACTATCCTTTTATTTCATTGTTTTAAATTGCCCCTCCCACAACCAAAGTAACGAAGTATAAGCGAGTAAAGTTCGAGATTTACGAGTCTTTCAACACCTACCTTTGACTCAAATTTGGAGTTATGGTTTTTTTTTATTTGTACTCCTACAGTAATACCGTTTTAGGCACATGTTTCTGGCTGTTTTATTACTTGTGGTAATCAAAACTACCCGACTTAAATGTCATATTTGATACAAATCCAATGCATAATTTAACTGGCACTATCCTTTTATTTCATGTTTTAAATGACCCCATCCCCAACCAAAGTAACGAAGTATGAGCGAGTAAAGTTCGAGATTTACGAGTCTTTCAACACCTACCTTTGACTCAAATTTGGAGTAATGGTGTTTCTTTTTATTTGTACTCCTACAGTAATACCGTTTTAAGCACATGTTTCTGGCTGTTTTATTACTTGTGGAATCAAACTACCCAATTAAATGTCGTATTGTGTACAAACCCATGCATAATTAACTGCCATATCCTTTTATTTCATTGTTTTAAATTGCCCCTCCCACAACCAAAGTAACGAAGTATGAGCGAGTAAAGTTCGAGATTTACGAGTCTTTCAACACCTACCTTTGACTCAAATTTGGAGTTATGGTGTTTCTTTTTATTTGTACTCCTACAGTAATACCGTTTTAGGCACATGTTTCTGGCTGTTTTATTACTTGTGGTAATCAAAACTACCCGAATGAAATGTCATATTTGGTACAAACCCAATGCATAATTTAACTGGCACTATCCTTTTATTTCATTGTTTTAAATTGCCCCTCCCACAACCAAAGTAACGAAGTATAAGCGAGTAAAGTTCGAGATTTACGAGTCTTTCAACACCTACCTTTGACTCAAATTTGGAGTAATGGTGTTTCTTTTTATTTGTACTCCTACAGTAATACCGTTTTAGGCACATGTTTCTGGCTGTTTTATTACTTGTGGTAATCAAAACTACCCGAATGAAATGTCATATTTGGTACAAACCCAATGCATAATTTAACTGGCACTATCCTTTTATTTCATTGTTTTAAATTGCCCCTCCCACAACCAAAGTAACGAATAAGCGAGTAAGTTACGAGATTAACGAGTTTTCACACCTACTTTGACTCAATGCAGTTAGGTGTTTCTTTTTATTTGTACCTCAGTATACCGGTTTAGGCCATGTTTCTGGCTTTTTATTACTTTGGTATCAAAACTACCCGATTAAATGTCATATTTGATACAAACCAGGCATAATTAACTGCACTATCCTTTTATTTTTTTTAAATTACCCCTCCCACCCAAAGTACGAAGTATGAGCGAGTAAAGTTCGAGATTTACGAGTCTTTCAACACCTACCTTTGACTCAAATTTGGAGTTATGGTGTTTCTTTTTATTTGTACTCCTACAGTAATACCGTTTTAGGCACATGTTTCTGGCTGTTTTATTACTTGTGGTAATCAAAACTACCCGAATGAAATGTCATATTTGATACAAACCCAATGCATAATTTAACTGGCACTATCCTTTTATTTCATTGTTTTAAATTGCCCCTCCCACAACCAAAGTAACGAAGTATAAGCGAGTAAAGTTCGAGATTTACGAGTCTTTCAACACCTACCTTTGACTCAAATTTGGAGTAATGGTGTTTCTTTTTATTTGTACTCCTACAGTAATACCGTTTTAAGCACATGTTTCTGGCTGTTTTATTACTTGTGGTAATCAAAACTACCCGAATTAAATGTCGTATTTGATACAAACCCAATGCATAATTTAACTGGCACTATCCTTTTATTTCATTGTTTTAAATTGCCCCTCCCACAACCAAAGTAACGAAGTATAAGCGAGTAAAGTTCGAGATTTACGAGTCTTTCAACACCTACCTTTGACTCAAATTTGGAGTTATGGTGTTTCTTTTTATTTGTACTCCTACAGTAATACCGTTTTAGGCACATGTTTCTGGCTGTTTTATTACTTGTGGTAATCAAAACTACCCGACTTAAATGTCATATTTGATACAAATCCAATGCATAATTTAACTGGCACTATCCTTTTATTTCATTGTTTTAAATTGCCCCTCCCACAACCAAAGTAACGAAGTATAAGCGAGTAAAGTTCGAGATTTACGAGTCTTTCAACACCTACCTTTGACTCAAATTTGGAGTAATGGTGTTTCTTTTTATTTGTACTCCTACAGTAATACCGTTTTAAGCACATGTTTCTGGCTGTTTTATTACTTGTGGTAATCAAAACTACCCGAATTAAATGTCGTATTTGATACAAACCCAATGCATAATTTAACTGGCACTATCCTTTTATTTCATTGTTTTAAATTGCCCCTCCCACAACCAAAGTAACGAAGTATAAGCGAGTAAAGTTCGAGATTTACGAGTCTTTCAACACCTACCTTTGACTCAAATTTGGAGTTATGGTGTTTCTTTTTATTTGTACTCCTACAGTAATACCGTTTTAGGCACATGTTTCTGGCTGTTTTATTACTGGGTAATCAAAACTACCCGAATTAAATGTCGTATTTGATACAAACCCAATGCATAATTTAACTGGCACTATCCTTTTATTTCATTGTTTTAAATTGCCCCTCCCACAACCAAAGTAACGAAGTATAAGCGAGTAAAGTTCGAGATTACGATATCTTTCAAAACCCTACCTTGACTCAAATTTGGAGTAATGGTGTTTCTTTTTATTTGTACTCCTACAGTAATACCGTTTTAAGCACATGTTTCTGGCTGTTTTATTACTTGTGGTAATCAAAACTACCCGAATTAAATGTCGTATTTGATATGCAACTGGCAATCCTTTTTATTGCAGTGTTTTAAATTGCCCCTGCAGTACGAGATTTCGAGTCTTTCAACCTACCTTTGACTCAAATTTGGATATGGGTGCTTTTTATTTGACTCTAGCCCTTGTGGTAATAAAACTTTAATGATACAAACCCAATGCATAATTTAACTGGCACTATCCTTTTATTTCATTGTTTTAAATTACCCCTCCCACAACCAAAGTAACGAAGTATAAGCGAGTAAAGTTCGAGATTTACGAGTCTTTCAACACCTACCTTTGACTCAAATTTGGAGTAATGGTGTTTCTTTTTATTTGTACTCCTACAGTAATACCGTTTTAAGCACATGTTTCTGGCTGTTTAAATTGGGGTATCAACTACCCGATTTTAAATAATAATTTATCAAACCCAATGCATATTTAACTGGCACTACCTTTTATTTTCATGCTTTATTACCCTCCCACAACCAGTCGAGTATAAAGCGATAAGTTCGAGATTTTACGATCTTTCAACACCTACCTTTGACTCAAATTTGGAGTAATGGTGTTTCTTTTTATTTGTACTCCTACAGTAATACCGTTTTAAGCACTTTTTTCCTAAATTTTGGTCCAGTTTTTCCAAATTTTGGTTTGATTTTCACCAAATTTTGGTCAACATTTTTGGAAATCGTGACCCTTTGAGAGAGAAATTTTTGATTTTTGTGATTTTGGGACCCTTTCAGAGACTAACTTTTGAATTTTTACCCGTTTGAGAGACTTTTGAGGAATGAGAACAGGTACCCTTATGGCTCGCACATACCCGGCACCCATTGTTGTCTAAGTACCCCCCCCCCCCCCCCCCCGGGCAAAAGTAAATGAATTCATTTTAAGTAGTAATTAATTTCTGAAGCGTGTGTTTAACTTTTTTGGAGGCATTTATAAATTGTACATTTTATCATTTAACTGTAAGCAAAAAAATATAAAAAGGTCTTGGAGGTCACTCCGATCCTTAACGGCTAATCCTAACTGCGACCTTTAACCTTACAATTTAATACTTTAGCGTTATCATTCTCCTTGTTGTGCAGAAAAGGAATCTTTTTTATTACCTTCTCTTTATAGAATAAATTCCAAATCTGACAAATCCAGCGAATGAAATACAATCTCAGCCAAAATATATGGAAAATTCTGGTTAATTCTTCGCAATTTAAATAAGTCGCGTTTGGGCTAATTTATATATTTTTTTCGAATATTTCGTATCGGGAGGGGTTTTATAGGCTTTCAAGCTATATTATGAGCAATTTTGGACCATATTGTATTGCACTTTATATCCTAAGGTCCTAAGTCTTAAGTCTCGCGTTAAAACTCAGAGTTAAAACTCTACCCTTCCGACCTAATTTAGAGCGCTTCCAAATCGTTTGTGGTTTTAAGACCTTGATTGTAAATTAATGCTTTTTCGAAAATTGAACGAATTTACATTTTTATGTACATTTTATAATGAGTGTTATTTTAAAATTATCGACTCTTAAATGCCATCTCTCTATCTTCCCCTATTTTCAAAAGATAAAACACTTAAAAGACATAAGGTTAAAACATAGTCTAATATGAAAGATCTTTGACATTACTTTGGTTCTACATATACTTGATACATATACATACTTATACATACACATATACTACTTTTATAATTATTTCCAAGCTATATATTCCCGAATCGGGAAGTGTTTACATAATTTTAGACTTGCAAGATGGATAAACAAGTGACTGCTTATTTTTTTTAATTTGTCAAAAATCGTATGTCGTTTATATTATTCTCCTTTATTTTGAGAAGTTTTTCCAATGGTGTAACTATTTGCTAAAAAACGGCAATTTTTCCCTCAGTAGAAACCTGATAAATTATAAGTTTAATAAGGTATATACCAAATTAAGTCCCAGCCCGAGCTAAATTTAACAAGCTATACTTATATATGAACCTACCTGATAATAAATGAAACATTTTTCATTTTAGTTGCAAATTATAATCAGAGCATTAGGTTAGGAGAGTAAACAGTAATTTTAAATAACTTAAAAAAGAAATATGAAAAATTGGATTGGAAAAACAACACCTTTGAGACATTATTTTGGTTATAAAAGCATGAATAAATAACCATATCTGAAGGAAATAGGAAAGCTAATATCCAACTTATTGTGATATAATTAGAAAAAGATCGAATTTGACCCATAATCTCAAAAAAAAAAACAGCAACCAAAATGTATAAACAAATATTCTTGCAAATTACGATTTCGTGAGTATGAAATACATATATCTCGACTGGAATGTGATTAATTTGGTTAAAAACATTGACCTATGCTTATAAATAGTAATTCTTATAGATAACGATGCCTTTTTTGGGCCCAATTTTTTTTCTCGGAAAATCTGTTTCATCCATAGTCCATAAGTGCCTCAGTCTAAAAGACCCATAAGCAATTTTTTGGTTGAAATTTTCCCAAATCAATTCATTATCAAAATGCGGCTCTACCACATATTCGAGGGTTTATGATTACGTACCTTTGTCCAAAATATCAGAAAAGTTGATTCTGTCAGTCTCGAGAAAAGCTAATAACTAAGTAATTGGTAATGTGCTCATAAAAAAGATCGAAATTGACTTATTTTCTTAAAACACTTCTAGCAGCCGAAATTTCATACCTAGACACAAATATTCTTTCAACTTATAACTCCATGAACAAAGGAGGCATCTACCTAGTCATCTATGCTTATAATTAATGATTCTTATAGCTTAAGATGCGTTTTTGAGCCGAAAAGTCTTTTTGTGAAAATCTGATTTAAACATTTTTTACCTATGGTAGTTTAGTAGCCTACTTTCATGAAAGAAATCAAAAAAAATTAATGATCCAATTTAATTGTCCAAAATACCCTTTTCTTATACGTTTTTCTTTTTTCGAAAATCGCACTCCGTCACATGCGAGGGGCAATCTCTAGAAAACCTGGTAACGAACACACTAACTAATGAACATGGGTTAATTTATCCAACAAGCGATGGAATAAAAATGTTTATTGCCAGAGCATTTTAGAGCGGGCAAGTCAGATCTGAAAGTATTCTTATTATTCCTGACCTGTTTCATTCTACGTTTTTAATCAAATGGCTAATTTGATTGCTCAAAATTGATTCCAATGATTCCAGCCATCGAATCAATGACTTATAAGGCTAAAAATATTAGTCTAAAAAAATAAGAACATGCCATGGAGATGGATAATTTTGATCAAACCAGACTTGGCTAACTTAAATTTTTAAAGCTCGTAAGCAATGTGTCCGAAAATAAACTTGATTATCGAAATTAAATGCTTAAATTATAGAAAAAACCATGAGGAACCAAGACATAGCTGGTTGAAGCTTTCAAATGGGTGTTTAAGTGCCAAGTAAAGGTAATCCTTTAGATTTATATTTTTAATTTCATGAAATATTTCCAATACCAAAAAAGTTGCGATATATTAATATTTACAAACAATATTTCCTATTCTATAGTAAAGCAGATATGGTTAAGCATTGTCCAGAAAACTATAGTTCCATTCAATTAAGAAAAAAAAATCAAATATTTGCCCTTCTATTACCTGGTGTTGTCGACTTCTTTTTATCGTGAGCAGTGACTTTGACCGTTAATGATTTGTTTCAGCAGCGATCGATATATTTGAAAGCGAGCAACTTGTTGAGCAACCACACACTTACATATCATAAACCGAGTTTGTCATAAATCCGAGATTGCATCATTAAACGACCACCAACTGATATTTGACCTAAAAATGAAGAGGGAAAAGATATCTGCAGTTGTAGGTTCAACAACAAGTTTGATTTTGAAGAATGAATCAAATGTTACGTGCCAGGTTATAAGATAGCAGTTATTAGGAGATGACGAAGAAGATAATCAGCCTCTTTGGTCATCTTGCTTTTCAAAAAGGTGTGTAAAAGATTGGTCAAAAAAGTCATTTGAAATGCCTATGGTAGCTTCTACTTTGCGTGTGTTTGATTACTAATAAACAACAAACCATCTTAACAACAACCACCACAATCACTCTTCTTATACAACGAACAACCCACCCCACACTTTGTGGAAACCTGCAAATTGCAACATCCAAATCGAATCATCAACCACAATAATAATGTACAATGAGATTTAATCGTCTTTAAAGTTTTCAATTGATGAAAGATTTTATTGACAATTAGCTGATTGTACAAGTAATGAAACACTTGCTAAGTAGAAGGCGGAAAAACATGAAAAGGGAGTTTCTATGAAAGTTACTTCCTTCGCATAACCTTAAGGAATTGACTTATTTGACCAAAAATTTTACACCTTTATGTGAAAAGAAAGATGAACAAGTGAAAGATAATGGTTAAAAAAGAATCAACTTGCCGGATGGAGTTGGATTAACTTGATCAGGTTTTGAGGTGTTTTCTGTTGTCGGCGGTATAGATTGAGCTCTGTAAATGTCGAATTGTAAGAGGAATTGTGTGCGAGTCTGACACGAGTTATAGTTGGCTTCTCGGCTGATATTGACAGGAAAATCTGAAATCGGAAGCCAAACAAATAGGATTAAAACATTTTGAAACCATTTCAAATACAAAAAGGTCAGAAACACAACAATACTCCTCGAGAGATTTTACTATTGAATTAGAATTTGTTAAAACATTACAAAGTGCAAGGTGATTACATCATAAAACGAGTTACAAAAATGAAAAGACCTACTTACAACTTGATACTCTGGCTGTTAACACATTATGCAATTGGACGACGAATGGACTTCTTGAGTATCAATGAACTCATTTCTGCTGTGTTTTGACAAAATAGAGCTGTAAGTGTTGACATATACTGGATTGTAACTAATGAAGATGTTGATCAACGTTGACTTTGCTCTAGAAGACAAAAAAGCAAAACAGCACCAGATCTGTGGAGTTTGGCAGATAGCAAGCATAAGGTTTGATGTTTTTATGCTCAAAATTTAGCTCCATGAAATTGATGTCTAAAATTTCTATTGTTCTCAATTAGAAGCTTGGTGATGATGAGTGATGAATAAAGATAAATTAAGTGCGAGTCCCATAAAGACAAATACAACATTGACAAAAAAATTCCAATCAGAAAGATTCAAGCAAAAAGTATAATATATTGTATTTGGCCCTACTAAGTCTATGTCAGTCGGTCTGTCAGTGTAGAGAGAGTACGTCAGTTAGAAGTCAGTCAGTGAGTTCATTATATTCAATGATGAATATAAGTTGATCAATTATAATAAGTTATATACTTGGTGAAATGGTATAAGTAAAACGTTTAGCATCTAATTAACAACAATAGAAGAGTGACAAACGTGTCAAAATCTGGGTAACTAACTTTACGCAAGGTCTTTTACGAAAAGGCTGACATGTTATTTGTATTTCAAGAAAAATACCAGGTGTTCCAGAAAAAAGCCCCCTCCTTGAAGTGAATTTTCTAAAAATATTTCGCCTTTTTTCAATTTTTTTGAAAAGTAATGTAACTCTGTGTAACTTTGAATCTTGTTGACCAAATTTGACAAAATGATGACCCCTCAAAATTCAATTCTATCCTCTTGCTTTCCAATGCAAAAAGAACTGATACTTTTACAGTCACAAAAATCAAGAAAATTCACTTCAAAGAGGAGGACTTTTTTCTGGGACACCCGGTAGCCACCCCTATATTCACCGTAAGAAACATAGCGATAGGGATTTATGTTAGGAACAGATCATGCTGATTACCCTCTTAAAATGTGCCATAGGTTATAAAAACTTGAAAAAACATCAATTTTTAGGGTAGGAACCATTTTTGGTTTTCCTACCCAGGCTTTTAGGGTCCACTGACTGCTCAAAGGGGTCGCCCTAGGAGTGATTTTTGTCTTTGTCAAAAGATAGTCGTGTGACCCCTCATTGGAAAGAGAGTTTCATGCTGATTCCAAAAAAGGTCACAAGTAGTGGCTAAAAACAAGGTTATAAAAAGTTATACCTGCTAAATAGTGATGATTTTGTGATTTCCCCTCTAAAAACACATGTTAATTATATTAAGCTCTTACAATCATTTCCCTATCAAAATTTTTATACTTTGATGAATACTTTCAATAAAATCATACAGAGTTGAGTAAATCAGACTTTTTGTCATAGGATAGCAATATTTTTTCAAGAGCTCAGTAAGTATATGTATGAAGAAAATGGCTCTCAATAAAAATATGACGTTCTTGATTAAACATATCCAAATAACTTTAAAAAGTTTATAAAACCATCCAAGGAAGTCAAGATAATTAAACTTGAATGGGCTGATAAAGTCAAGCAGCAGAAAACTGAAGCCTTTACTGAAAAAGAAAAGGCAAATTTGAGTTAAGAGTCAAAAAGTACTCATTATTGGAGACTTTAAAAAAGGAAAGTATCCCAGGCCCATTTACCTCAGAAGAAGAAATTTTTAAGAAGTACGTAAAAAACAAACTTGGATGATAAACTTAAGAACAAAAGGATGTATAATGAAGTTAAATATGCCAAAATCATGCATGTCTCTCCAAGCGAACAGCTGCAGTCTTTCGTTTGAGGACAGATTATCGCAACCTCTCCACAGAAGAGTATGTTGCAAACTTGAGCTCTTACCTCAGTACTGCAAGTTGTTGCTCTTAGATAACTATTGGAGATCTTAGAAATGTTATACATGGAATTGTGGGTAAGAGGGATGATAGTAAATCACTAACACTGGAACTCATTTCATCCAAGGGGATGAAACAGTGCATAAAGACAAAACTTGTGATATTGGGGAGCATGTTATCGCCTTTTGGCATGAGGGTAATGAAAAAAGCTGAAATAATTAAGACATCTGTCGACCAAGTAATTGCGACTAAAATGAAAGTCCAATATCTTGGAACTGCGAGGATAAGATGTTGATATTTCAATTTAAATTTATTAGGTTTAAATTCTAATAGCAAAGGAAGTACCCTTCAAACTCTGTAAAATATCTTTTGGATGAAATCCTTTTATAATGTGTTCAGTATAAGGTTTGAGAGGTTGACATACTTTCTAACTTCGACTGTTCTCGATTAGAGCAACGAAATTCCTTATTTGTCAAAGAGCTCCTATATCCTTGCTTAGTTTTTAAGTTTTTGTAATGATCCTGTAGATTCAAAATGTATGATATCAGTAGAAAATAAGCACTTATGTTTATTTCATGTAGGTCTTCCAAAAAATGTAATGAAAGTATGAATTTATTACGAAAGTATGAATGTTTTAAGACATTACACGATTAAATACTAAAAAAGCCTCTTTCAAGAGCAATATAATGTACTCTACAACCTTATCACTTCATTTTTGATGCATAGTCATGATGTTTTTCTTAATCTACATTAAATTACCTTTCAAATGAGGGGCAACTTGATAGGTTTTTGAGAATTCTTTTTTTAGGCAACCTAGCAGTGAGATTCCGAGGTGGGCGTGGCCTTAAAGGCCCGGTAGGGAAGTCAAAAAAAGTTCCTACCGAATTTTTTCTACTTTTTCTGAATTCATACATGCTTTGGCACATTTTGAAGGGGTAATCAGTTTATGATTTCAAAAATCCATTTTTAACATAGATCCCTAATAGCGAGTTCAAGTGTGGCAGAAAAAAAGACAACATTAAACAGTTTAACATAACAACCATTTGGTATTTATTGGTTCGAGTTATTGACACAAGATGTTATCCGAGCAAGTTCCACAGATGAAGTTTAATAAACTAAATGATGTCTTATCGATTGCTTGTTTTATTTGGTGGACGGTTTCCCCATTCAAACACTAAAACATAAATAAAAAGAAAACCAACAACAAAATGCTACAAATACAAAATAGAAAGCCTTTCTCAGTATGCAGGAGATCAGAGGTTAAGAGAGGGATTTCTGTCCATAAAGTAAGATGACATTGAACGTATAGTATGAAGTGAGATAAAGGGTGGGACTAATCGATAAGTTTGAAGATTATCAAAACACATAATTAGTCTCAAATCTCAAACCTCATAAACAGTCTAAACCTTCAAAGGCATCGATTAGTTGGAATGGTCAAAGAATTCACCATCAATAACTTTCTAAACAACCACATAAATAGTCGAACTTTCTCCATCCTCTTTCCTTGTAACTATTATTGACAATGAAAACCAAGACCAAATGGTACCACAAAAGGAAATGATCAACATCAAATATACTCCAGGGACAGAAATTATCACAACACTAAAAATTTTCAGGGAAACTGTAAAAAAAGGGCAAAGGGTAAATTCAGTGAAACAAATCCAAAGTAACTTGCCGATTGATTCTTGTGCATACAATAAAGCTCCACATCATTTGATCCACATCGGGACACTAAAAAATAAAGAAAAAAAAGCAAACCAGCAAAGCAATTGCAAGGTGGAAATATGTGAGGGTTTGATGGTGAGAAGAAATATGCCCTCAGAGTAAGTTTAGATGTACCCTTAACGAAGGTGGGTGGGACTAATCAATAAGTTTGAAGATTATCAAAACACATAATTAGTCTCAAACCTTAAACCTCATAAACAGTCTAAACCTTCAAAAGCATTGATTAGTAGGAATGGTCAAAGAATTCACCATCAATAACTTTCTAAACAACCACATAAATAGTCGAACTTTCTCCATCCTCTTTCCTTGGAACTATTATTGACAATGAAAACCAAGACCAAATGGTAGCACAAAAGGAAATGATCAACATTAAACATACTCCAAGGGCATGCACTGAGTAAAAGCTATAAAACACTGCAGGGTCAAAAATGGTTGCAAATTATTTAAGTTAGACACAGAGGGTACGATTAATAAAGAAATGATCAAAATTAAACTTGCCAAGTAAATCGGGTGTTTGTTGTAGTAGTTCCATGACAAACTTGACCAAGTCTGAATCATCACACCTATTGTCGATTGGAATAAACAAAGTTAGATAAAAATTGCTAAAGTTGTCAAAAGGGAGGAAAAAATAATGCTTAACCATATCCACAATACTGAAGTAAAATTGAAATTTTTCTAGCTTGTCCATCCTTCACAACATTCTTCTCCAACATTAATACCAGCCAAGATGACAATATGTCCAAATTTATTCGCCAACCTGTAAAAAGAAAATTCATATCAAAATCTTTGAAAGATTGCAATGAGCCAAAACTCCCAAAACAAGGAGAAATCTACCCAACGCAGGAACTAAGAAAACTTTTCACACAAAATGAAATCGAAAGTACAGCATAGTGCGGAAAGGGGTCTGATCCCCCCCTTCTTAAATGACCCCCCCCTTCTTGGCATCCCCCCCAACCTTTAAAAATACCTATCCCCCAAGGATTGCGGGCTAATTTTTTTATGGTAAAAAGGGAAGGGAAACTGTAAAGAAAAATTAAGTCTGGCAAATATATACCAATTTTTAGTGAAAATAAAGAACTTCCTTTCATGCCGACCAAATTTCATAACAGTGCTGGAAAATAATCTTCAATATATGTAAGCCCCCCTTCTTAAACGATCCCCCGCGATCCCCTCTCCTTGCTATACCCCCTTTTTAGTGAAAATTTCTGATCCCCCCCCCTTCGTCACTTTTTTGGAAGGTGTCATCCCCCCCTTAAATAAGGGGGGGGGTTCGAACTATGTACAGTGATCAATAACAATCAAAGTACTCAAACAATGTTAGAGCTGTTAAGAAAGTACATAAGTAGTTGAATACTCACAATTTTTTTGAAATTTTAATACTAGAGATTTGATTATTCATTGATAAGTGGTTGCTTGATTACTTGGATCATTATTGATTAGTTTGATAATCAAATTTATATGTACAGTCTGGTATTAACCATACAAAACATCACTGTGGATCCCTTAAAAATTCACTTTCTGCTTTTATTTTCAAAAATTCCACAATTCTTGCCTGTTTTGAAAATTTTCATGTTTATTTAATTGTATGATTTTGTGTTTTTAAAATATTTATACTACTAAATTTCAGGAAATTTTGACTAATAACCAGGTAGTTTGAAACACAGGTTCAGGTTTCATGTTTCAGATTACAGGTTAAAACAGAATAATTGCAAGACCAGAAATAACATTTTGACTTGAAGTTTGCAGACCAGATAAAAAAAGATCTTATTCATTTTTCTCTTTTCTGTATTACATGTTAAAAGTTATTTTTTCTAACATGTATATAGTTTTCTTCTGTATATATTTCTGGTATACTGCTCTTGTGGGTGATAAAAAAGAAAGATTATTATAAATAGATACTCATTGTAAGTTATTTTTCTTTTAAGAAATATTTGCCTTAATTGCGTATTTTATTTTCTCCTGGCCTCCAATTAAAATAAATAAATAGGTTTCACACTTTTGCATGCGTATACAGAAAATTCGAATGATCAAGTTGATGGCTCGCGTGGCTATTTCATTTTCATATTAGATTATGTAATCTTCTCTCGCTATTGATTATTATAAATAGATACTCATTGTAAGTTATTTTTCTTTTAAGAAATATTTGCCTTAATTGCGTATTTTATTTTCTCCTGGCCTCCAATTAAAATAAACAAATAGGTTTCACACTTTTGCATGCGTATACAGAAAATTCGAATGATCAAGTTGATGGCTGACGTGGCTATTTCATTTTCATATTAGATTATGTAATCTTCTCTCACTATTGGTTTTGAATTAAAACGAATAAACGAAACGCACCGTCTGTAAAATGAATATTAAAGTCAGTAAATTGAACGCGTTTCAAAATGAAAATAGATATTTTACTTTGCATGATAATTCAATAACTACAAACAATTATAGAATAATTTATATATTGTCGAAACTGCAAAAGCTCCACTCTACACATTGTTGGGATATTTTGTTTCTGAAATTTCCATCAAAAAGATTTAACTTGTAACCTGTAACCTGAAACCTGAACCTGTAACCTAAAACCTGAACCTGCGTTTCGAACTAGCTGACTAATAACTCATGAAATTCAGTGTAGGCAAATTTTAGTAATCGAGCACTAGGTATAATCTAAATCTTTTAGGAGTAAAAAAATAAACATAATATCTAAAGCTTTTATCGCCATGAAGAAGTCAAAAGTGACATACCCAAAAAGTTTCTCAAAGTCTGGGTTTTGGTGTTCGGGGATTGCCATTTCTTTCTATCGTTTGTATTCTTGGGCTCACGCTCATCTGGGTCTCAATTTTGTTTGTTGTGCTTCATTCATCTTGTGCTGCCTCCACTCCACTCTAACAGTGCCGCTACTGACTGACTTGACGGCTTCCCGCGCCAATTTATTTAAATTTTTTTAGTTTTGAGTAATCGAGACCACGAAAGAGAGAGATTACAGACTTACTCGGAAAAGTTTGGCCTTGTTTTCAAAGATGATCCGAAAAAACCGGGTTGTCTCATCAACGGAATACTTTTGTATGTACTAATCGAGTCAACCCTTTCCCGCTCTCCTTTAAAAAATTATGCCTTTCCACGCCTTCGATCTTTCGACTTTTACTCAAACTATTTTACTCCCGAATTCAGCAGCGTCATTACCGTAGGATCGTCTAATCTCGACATACGTCTTGCAATCTCGACACCGGATCTGTAAAATAATCAAAACAAACCTTGAATGAAATTCTTGGTATCACTCTTATCGAACAAGTTCATCCATCAAACTAGAAGTTCAGTAAACATTGCAATCCTTTCAATTAAAAAAACAGCCATCGAAACGCATGCAAACTTCCTCGTAACTTTCTCGTGTCCATCATTAAAATTTTACAACTTTATTACGCTTCAAGTCACGTGATAAAAATAATTCGCGCGCTTAGTCGACCTGGTTTCCATTTCCTTATTATTTATTGCAAGCACACGCTCTAGGCGCTAGGAGGCCGCGTTAAACTTCTAGGCGCCGCACCTAGCACACCCGGTCCCTTTTCAAATTCATAAGGAAACCGGGTTCTTTTAATTATTTTCGGTTCACGGTAAAAAGGTCTAAAAAAAAATTCCTCGCGTGCAAAATGTTGTTGTGATTTGGGCATCTTCGTTGAAAGCATGCTAATTAGTTTTTTAGTGATTACTACATCGTTAAAGTGTTCTTTTCAAATATAAGTAATAACAGTTCACATTTCTCATATTATATTAACAATCTGTGACGTGGATAGAGAGAGAGAACAATTTAGTGATTGATTGATAACTTTGGTATGTATTTGTTTATGTTTGATTTTTTATTTCGAAGACCAGCCTACAGCTATGTCGAGATTGCAAGACGTATGTCGATATTAAACGACTCTACGGTATTTGTGAAGCATCATTTTACAACAGGACTATTCCAGGTATTTCTATCTTCGATCCCTTATTTTATCAACAGTTATACTTGTGAAGTATCTAAGGTATACACTTTTCATGATGACAGAGTAGTGGGGAGTAGTGGGTTAATTTCTCAAACCAAAACATAGAAAGTTATTGGAAGTTCGAAGGTTTATAGGGGCTCTCTCCTTAAAAGCTGACAGCAATAATTGTTTTCTAGCCCCTTCACAAATTTTTAATTCAAGGATTTTATCTCAGATTACCAGCAGATAAATTGTTAATTGAAATTACCAGGCACCAGGCAGGTCATGCACAAGCAGGTGATAACTCTGACTAACTCTGTAAATATCCCTGTATAAGTAATTTTTTTCATTTTTGGGAAGAGCTTCAACATCAATAGCATGATGGTGGTAGGTGACCAATTTTTGGGGGGGTTAGAAAGGACAAATACTGCAAAAAGGTGTATCTGATTTACTTTTCAATGCTATATACAAGTTTGCAGGCCACCAGCCATCAAGTTTTTCCTAGGCTCCACCTGACTTTAAATACCATGAGTGGTCCTAAATCCGACAGCTCTGCCTAAATCTGATGGGCAGTTACATCAATATGCCTTCTTACCTGTCTTTAAAAATATAAATAAAAGTAATCACGGAAAAGGACGCGAAAAAAAAGACATAAGTGTGAGAACAGAGTAATCAAACTCGTTAGAAAAAGTACCATTAGAAGTCATAAAAAATCTAAAAATCAACCTGAATAAATGCAATCAAAATTCCAGAGAACTTCATAATTCTTCAAAAAACATTTACATTACTATGTCAAACTCCCATCACATAAATTTTACAATTACTTCAGAGTAGACTACGCTCGCCACCGAAGAGGTTTATTTGGAAAGGGTAATTATATTTTATTGTTCGCTTCTTTTTTAAAGATTCACCGGGTTGAAAAAGTATGAATTTCTTTGTACATATTTTACCTACCCCAAATATTTAGGAGACTGAGTTTTAAACGAATTGTTAAGTTGAAACGATCGATAAATGTATCAAGGTCTGTTTTATTCACCCCCCTGGTGACTTAACAAAGAGACTTAACTCGATGTTACAATCCAATTATTGAAAGTTTGTGTCGGCCATTTTATAATGAGCGAGACATATGTTCTCTGATTACGCAATTTTCATATTGACATTTTCTAGGCATTTTGATGTGACTGATGGGGTCTTTCAAAGATAAAAACAAACCTTTTGCTGTGACGCGACAAAGATACCAAAGTTAGCAATTCCGGGTTTGCTTGTTTTTTATTTGACGCTCATGAAAATCTTCAATATTGTAGGTCCAACTTTGACAAGCAATTTGTTCTTTGTGTAGTTGAGCTATAAAATTAACTAGTTTTGAGTAATTTAGAGCTTTCGCTTTCCAACCATAAAGGTGTAATATTCTACACTTTTGCATGAAAATTTGTTCCAACTAAGGCCATTTTTAGAAAAATTAGTTCTACGGGACACAAAAAAATTCACAACTCATCTTTGATTTCAAACAGCTCCGGAGGAAAAATGCTCAGACAGTGAAACTTTCCATATTTATCAGAAAATACCTGAGAAATCCAATGGTGCTACTCTCTGGAATTAATTCTTTCATTAGGCAGCAATCACAAATATCTTCATTTCGCGTCCTCGTTGGATCTAAAAAGTGAGTCGGTCGGTTGGTAGTAAAATTTTTTCGGGTTTTCTTAAAATTGGTCTGTGAGGTGGTAAAAGGTAAAAGGGTGTTAACTGTTTTGCGTGTTATTTCAGATTATGAAGCAATAAGCACTGTGACCTTTGACACATAATGGCACAAGTAATGATAAACAAAGTTAAAATGCTGCGAATGCGCTAGAAATCGCCCACAAAAATTGGCAATATTAAAATTTTTGAGCAAAGGAAACGTCATCAAAACAAAAAGTCCGAAGAATTTACCAACTCTTCGACTCAATTTTACTCAATTTTCAGGTGTCGGTCGGGCGACGCGAAATGAAGATATTTGTGATTGCCGCCTTAAAGTTATTATTTTTTACTTTTCATACTTTGGCAAGCATTTTCAGCCTGAAAATGAGGACTAGAATTATAAAGACTGGTACCACTGAAAATTTGACCCTTTTTTAGCCTAAAACAGTTATTTATATGCCATGGGGAATTTTCCTCCACAGCCCTTTGATTAAAAAGATAGGTAGGTTCAGAAATTTTAACTTCCGCTTTATAACGTTTTTATTGTTTTTTGCAATGCAATGTCTTCTTTTTCAAAAAAATATCTTTTCATTTCTTCCTTGAAGTGTTAGCAAGCCATTACAAAAAGAATTTGATAAAAGTCTGCAGTCAAAATGAAGATATCTGGATTTTTTTTATTGGATTTTGAAATTGGAAAACCATCAAAAAGTGTATATTACGGTGCCATTTTATAATATGCCATTTCTGGGCCAAATTTTCAACCTCAAATGTCTAAAAGGGTGCTATTTTAGCGGAATCAAAATCTCAATATCTCGCTTATCATTAGGAGGTGTATGACCCCTCATTTTTTTCTTTTTTGAAGCTCTACAAGATGAACTAGGTTTGATTGCCACCAGAATAGTTTCAATTTGACCCTGGAATGGCTACCAAAATGTCAACTAAACTGAGAAATTTGATTCACTGAACCAATCCAATTGAACAAATAACAATAATTGCGTCCATACAGAACATAATTTTTTATTACAAAATTGTCCAAAATTTCAACGTTAAACACAAGCAATAGATTCAGAATACAGAATAGAGGTAACTATTTTTACAAATCACACCTTTTGATCACATAGTCATATTGTTAGATGTTTTGTTTCGAGAGTTCTTGCAATAGTTCATCCAGAAGGGCAATCTTGCTTTTAGTGATTGCTCCCAACATAGTTTTGTCTTCTACGTTTTGCAAATCGAACTCTGATCGATCTTCTATAGACAGCTTTCGTGATACGTCATATGTTTTCATGTCATGTCATCGATTTTTTGGAGGTAAAAAGACCTAAACCTTAGCTGGAGGCTAGCAAATTTTTGGTTTTGACAATGTCTCTGGTAGGACTTTTGAAAAGAAATTTTAGTATGTTTTCTCATAGGCATTTAGGCTTACCATTCTTAGGTTTTGTAGAGATATGATTGGGTAGTTATCAAAAATTTGATTGATTTTCACTCACCTTGATATAAATCATAAGTCTTTTTGCCTCCAATTGTTTGGTAAGATTAAGATCGCTAAGGCACTTTGAGTGGAGTGACTTATGGAAGCACTGAGTAGAAGAATTCAAATTTAAGAAGGCATTGCACTTTCTGAAAAATAGCTACTAAAAATGAGTTTTTAATGTTAACGTAGATAGAAATGAAGCTCTTTCACACGAGAAGTGTTTATAAGTCCCACAAGTTGCGATCATGATTGCTCTGAAGTGTTTGTTTTCTATTCTTTTAAGGCGTCTCAAATTCGCAAAAAAGAAGTCAAGATATTGTAATGTTCTTTTCAATTTTCACTTCTCAGCATTTGCTTCGAAACCATCTGGATTTAATCTAAACAAAAGCACACTAACTTTACCATGCGTAAAAAACCCAAAAGTTTTGCCTCAGTTTGACCAAACTTTACTGATCAACATGACCTGAAGCTCAGGTTTGTTTGCTGTCATTGGTCTGTGTGAGGAGAAAGGGAACAATGAGCTCTTTGTGTCTTATATTTTTAAGAATGATAAATGTCACTTTTCTGGTATTTATGAAGGAAAATCAATGTTATATATCTTGTATTTTAAAAGGAAAATGGGATTGGAAACTGATATTTGCCTTTACTTTGAAGTGAAGAAAGGATACAATGTCTAAGTCTTGTACTTTGAAGGAAAATGAATGTTGGAATTCCGTGATTTTTAAGGAAAACAAATGTTGGATATCTTATAATTTTGAAGAAACGAATATTGGATGTCTTGTATTTTTGAAGGAAAATTAATGGTGGAAGTCTATTAATTTTGAAGAAGCGAATGTTGGATGTCTTGTATTTTTGAAGGAAAATGACTGGTCACTTTTAATATTAAAAGAGACTTGAATTACCAAAATATTTTTGAAAGAAATGTTTTGGGACTTTCATTTATATTTGGGGGAAAATATGCACCCTGTGTCATTGTATTCTTAAAGAACAATGAATAATGTCGCTTGTGTTGTATAATTGAAAGAAAATAATGTTTTTACATATCTTTCATTTTTGTTTTTGTGTTTATTCTTATACAGGGTGTCCCTAATAAAAGTATCGAGTTTGAACATGCGATTGAGTAGAAAGTTTTAAGTGTGTATTCACAAAATTGTATTTTAAGCTCTCCCTCTTTTTTCTTTGTCATTACCTAACAATATGTGATGGAGAACGTTCTTATATTTTAGCGATAACACACACAAACTTTTTTACTCAATCGCATGTTCAAACTCGATACTTTTATTAGGGACACCCTGTATATTTGAAAGAAAATGATCATTTATGCTCTAAATCTTACGTTTTAAATGGAAAATGAGAATCGAGTTACTTAACTAGTTAAAAGGAATATTTTAGAATTGCATATTTCAAGGAAAATGAGGCTTTGTGTCTTGTATTTTTGGAGGAAAATCAATGTTTATTTTTAAAAGGAAAATGAAATTAAACTACTGAATTATTTGAAAGAAATGTTTTAGGTCTTGCATATTTGAAAAAAATCTTCACTTAATGTCCTGAATATAATAATGACTGAACTGAAACTGTTTTGCAAGGTCTGCCTGTTTTAATAATTAGGACATTTGAAAATCCAAACTATGGGCGATATCATTTATCAAGGAAAATTTGAAGATTTTTTTTGCACAACACACAACGCTTTATTCCTACCTCAAAGACACTGGCGCTGTGAACCCTGAGTTAAGTTAGGGCTTATTCCCTGTGCCAAGGGAAGGTTCACCTCCTCCTCCTCCTCCTCCTCCTCCAAAGACTCTGAAAGAAATTGACAAAAAATTGTCCCTGGTAAGGGAAAGCTGGGAGCCACTCATGACTTTGAATATAGTGGATTGCCCTGATAAGTTACCCAGTGTAATTTGACAGACAATCCCTTTTTCGAGAAAAACAACAGAAATTCGTAACATTCGTAACTTTTTCTTAAGTAAAAGAGTTAATTTTTTATTCTGATTTAGTTTTATAATTAAATGGGGTTTTGATATATTTTATTGTTTGTTTGGTTGGATTCCAAAATCACCATAAATGTAAGCTCAAAGTTGGTCTAGTGATGACACATTTTGTTATTAGACAGTGTTTGTAAATGAACAAGAGATGGTTTTATAAATTCAGACGTTTAGAATAATCTTCTGCTCTGAAATCTTAATTATAGTTTTTAAATCATTATTGTTGATTATCATTATCCAATCGTTTGCAAGACTGTCTAATAACTATTTATTGAAATGGACCAAAAATTTTAGATTCTTTAATCCTCCTACCTTTAAATTTTTCCTTTAAAATTGGTTGTTTCTATAAAAACAATAGGTTCCATACATCTGTTGAGGATTTACGGAAAGTATAAACAGGTTTTAAATTTTGAATCACAGACACTTACGATCCACACTTAGGAAATAGACAAACACAAGAAAGAAGTATTGTGGATATAACATTTTTAAACATAAATGGATTATTATTAGGCTGAAATTCTCTGAAAAAATAAGGAATATCCAGGCTTTGAGCTAAGTTAAGCTTCATAAAAAGACAACGTGTATGTAACAATAAAACCCATTTTCCTTCAAAAATACAGGAACTAAATTTCTATATACAAAAGAATATTTTCCTTTGAAAATACAGATGAATAGAAATATTTTGGGAAACTGCCTCTGAACAGGACAAATAGTAAATCACTAAGGGTCAGTGACTGTTATTATTCAAAAGGAATTTCTAGGCTTAAATTCTCTGAAAAAATAAGGATTATCCAGGCTTTGAACAAAGTTGAACGTCTTATAAAATGACAACGTGTATATCATAATAAAACCGATTTTCCTACAAAAATACAGGAACTGAATTCTCTCTAAATACAAGAATATTTTCCTTTGAAAATACAGATGAATAGAAATATTTTAGGAAATTGCCTCTGAACAGGACAAATAGAAATCACTAAGGGTCAGTGACTCTTATTATACAATATATATATTCAAAGGGAAGTGACAACACAGAGTAGAAGATTCAGTCAATTTTTTTGGAGACTTGCCGTAGTTTAGAACATAAATATACTCAAATTTTTTTCACTCAGTAACTTCCACCAATTTAGGTCAGTCTAACTGATCCAAATTATCTTGTATTTTTTCTTTCTTGCTCCTCAGTAAATTTTGCGAATTTTTAAATTACTGTCCACTGAATTATGTCACTATATAGAGAGCAAAGCGAGAGAGGTGTTAGCTCTGCTTACTCTACTGGAATCTAAATGATTATCTTCATTTCTTCTGATTATGTAACTTTAGATTCACAAAGACTGTTATTACAAAGACTATGCAATTGGGAATTATTGCCGTTATTAAAACGTGAGTAAAGTTAAATAAGTTGCACCTGAATCAGATAGGTTTAAAACCTTCTATTTACGACAAATAGAAATAAAAAACTTTCAACTGATCTTAGCTTTGGAAATGGCAAAATAAGTCATTGCTTGCCTCGTTAGTAACTTTTATCGATTGATCGGTCTTAGCCATGTCTGGTTTTCAAAACCCCTTTTCCTGGGAAATCGTGCAATGGTTGCATGCCTTTGAAGTATTTGAAATCTGCAGTGACTTAACAAAACTGAAACAAGGATTCTATTATAGATCTAAATCTGAATCTATTCGATATATCTGAAAAATATGGCACTGTATTTATGCAATTAGATCGAAAAAAAGGTTCTTAACAAGGCTGACTTTATTCTATTTATTATATTTGCCTTTATCTGGGGTATTCAGGAGTAAAATCTTTAATCCTATTGTTAATAAAGACACCTGAGCATCCGAAAGTACGTTATACTCAATCTATATCATTTTGTATCATGTAGGTCAAACATCTTGCCAACAAACATTTTGGTTTTTGAGTTCATGAGAAGACCAATTTGATACATCAGGATCAGAGACAGTGACAAAGACGTTGAGCGCTCATAAACCAGCTATAGGCAATACGGTAATATAGTTGCATAGAGTGGATATGTTCTGACTTTAACGGGAAAGCCGAAAATTCTGGACTTGATTTTTTTACATGGGGTAATATTTGTTGGTTGACTGAGGGTGTACAATATTCTATAATCCTTTATTAAATTATACCATTTAACCTCATAGGGGGCTGTTTCTCTTCAGGTTTGAAACTGAAGCGCCTGAAATAATAGAGCTTTTGGCATGAAATTTTTTGTAAATTCAAAATAAAGCTTCAAAATAAACAAAAATTTGACACCTAAAAGTTTTTACCTGAGCAAGATGATATCTCTGACAGCAAGGTGTCACTGAAATCGAAATATTTCAATACAAGTTTAATTTTCATGTCAAATATATCGTCGAAACCGTAATTTATTGAATATTTTTCTAAAGCTATTTAGTATAAGTATAAAGGAAATTTTCTGTTTTGCTCTCTTTGGACATTAGATTAGTGACGTAACAAATAATTACATTATATGACAAGAATCTTGTGTGCCAAAATTCATCCAAAAAGACCTACTTGATCAAAAGTTAAAGCGCTCTTAAAAGCCTAGTATGAATCTGTATAAATCTGTATGAATAGGGTTGGATTATTCCATTTTATTCTTTAAAAAAAACAAAAAACCTTAGTACAACTACTTTAGTCTGTACGACACCCTCGTTGTGAATATTCTATTTAATATCAACAACTTGCCAACGTCTTTTCATACAAACATTAAACATAAACGGCTGTGGAAAGAACTGGATTCTTGCCAACTACATAATCAAATCTCTGATCTCGTATTTAATTTTGCCGTTTGCATATTGCTGTCAAGTAAATCCCCAAATTTGGGGTACCTGGTTCAATTTTCTTTAGAAGGTACAGAAATCTAATGATCGTATTAACCTCTAGTCTTTGAAAGATTTTATTCAAATTTAATGAAATTTAGATCTCCCATATGAAACATACTCATCAAGCTGATCAAGTTTTTGGACCTACCCCGGTAGGATGGAGGTCCTATTAATTAACCTGTGTTTGTTCGTTCGTCTGTTACCAATTTTTCTCAGGATTGAATCATAGGAATTTTTTGATTTTTGGTACAAAGGTGCAAAATCGTGGTGGCCAAAATGTGACTGAGCCCGATTTTCGAAAGAAAAAAATTTTGGGCAAATTTGGGCCAAAAAACGGCTAAAAAACAGGTTTTCTGGACTTTTTGAAAAATTAGATCTTTAATTTTTTCTGATTTTTTGCATGAAAGTAGGGCACCATCATAGGTAAAAGATGGCCAAGCAGATTTTTGCAAAAAAATTTTGTTGGCTCTAAAAATGCATGTTTATCTATAAGCATCACTATTAATAAGCATACATCAATGTTCTTAGTCAAGTTACTCAATTTATTTATGAGATGGATGGTTTTTTGCTCATGAGGGCTTACTTTTGAAGAATATGTGTGTTTAGACATGAAATTTTGGTTGCTTGGCGTGTTTCATAGAAAAACTGGCCAAATTTGATATTATTTATAAGCACATTATCAATTACTTAGGTATTAGCTCTTCTCGAGATTGGCCCTTTCATTCTTTATGATTTTTTGCACAAAGATGCATAATTATAAACCCTCGAATGTGACGGAGCTCTATTTTTGGGAAAAAATTTTTTGGGTATATTTCAGCTAAAAAAGGAATTTTTGTAATTCGTGAAATATTGGATCATTATTTTTTGCATGAAAGTAGGTACAGTAAAAGATGGCTCAAGCAGCTTTTTGTAAAAAAAGAATTTTTCAGCTCAAAAAACGCATCTTTATATATACGAATCAGTATTAATAAGCAGACATCAATGCTCTTAGCCAAATTTCTCAATTTTTTGATGAGATAGATGTTTATTTTGCTCAGGAAATCTTGAATATGAAAGAATATTTCAAGAGCATGAAATTTTAGTTTCTAAACGTTTTCTTATAAGAAACAAACGACTAATTTTAATAGATTGTCACTATTTGTGTTCTGAATGATTGTTTTAAAAACGGTCATGCTCACGTAGATATCAATTATATGTGTTAAATGCGTAACCAGGTAGGTCCATAAAAGTATCACTTGTTGAAACGGAAAGACGGGGGTAAATCTTGGACGGGAATTTTATGCACGATACCCATTCTCTAAAACAAATATCAGAGGATGCGTGCAGCCTTAGTCGAGTTTGGTTTCTGAGTCGAAAACCAACGGGTCAAATAAGACTAGAACACATAACCATGCCATTTTTGGACATATTCTTTCTATCGAGTCACTAATCCTTGTGGAGCCGGAGCAATAAATTCTTGTTTACTGACTAGACAAGAGAACTTTTCGAACCCCACTTGTCAGCCATAACGGCCCTCCCTGGAGCTATTAAGCACCATCTTGTTTTGTTTGTTCAACCAAAAGTTTTAAATGTAATTTTCATCTTTATAGACTGTACACAATGGGATTATTATTTGTATACAATTTTGCTAAAGAATTGATTATGGGAAAGACTGATGTTGTTAGAAGAGAGAGGAATGGTCGTTTATGTGAGCCTGACCAGAAAAGTTTTGGAACTGAAAGAACAGGCAGCTCAAATTAATTTTTAAGTCAATTGCTTGAAGAGGACACACCTTCAACACGCAAAGTCTCTGAAATGCTTCATGAAGTCATTGGCAGTGTTCCGAAGATGAAGAATTTTGTGAAAATCGTAAGGTATTTTAAAACTATACAATTACTTTTTTGCGATCCTTTGAATTTGTATGTTTTGTGGCAGATTTTCGAATTTTTCTGCAGAAAATGGTTCAAAACGGCAGTAATAATCAATAATGGCTTTTAATAAAATGTTTGAAGGAAATGTCATTGACAAAAAAGGTTTAAATTTATCAAATATCTTGCTCGTCTAGTAGTTTCATAAGCTTTACTTCTACTACCCGGATTTTCTAAGTCCGATCCGGATTCTTATTCCAACTCCCCTTTCCGACCTCCCCCCTCCTTACCACTTTTTGGAAAAATTATTCTTAAAACTCTTTATTGCATTCCTCTGTATCAGTGAGTTTTTTAATGATGTTCCAGTTCGATTCCAGACCCCTGGAGAAACCCTAGAGTAAGATTGTCTTTGCTAATGATATTTTTTCTTTTCGTCAATCAGCTCAGACAAGAGATGATGATCTCTGGTTTAGAATGAAAGAATTGGAATCGAACGAGCAGAGATATATCAATCATCTTCAAAAGGTTTATTTCACATTTCTTGTTCTCCCAGTTCGAAAAATGGAAAAAGTTACAGGCAAAACACTGACTTCTCAAGGACAACCATCATAAGTGAGAAGGCAGACTAGAAGTCTGTATAAAGAATAAGTAGTTGGTGTTATCTAATTGAGGATAGAGGGTGACATTCTGAGCAAACGAATGTACTACTACATGGGCTATTAAAGTGAATTGGGAGAAATCTGCACGTTTACTAGTGCGCTTTATCAACTTTATCTCTTTTTTCGAATTTCACAGGACATTTCACAGGGCCAAACGGAAAATCCTTTGTACCGATACTTCAATGGACAATTGCATCATCCAATCACAATAATACCAATAATTCGATTCTGATAGTTAGAAGAAATTACGAAGTGATTTTGGTGATCCACGATCTCGATTCGGAATTCTTGCACAGCCTCTGATACTTACACGTAAGTTTTTAAAGATGTTTTAATCGTCAATTTTCTCAAATAAACTCTATGCTGTCCTCCTATTTTTAAAATAGTAGGTGAGGTGCTCTTTAGAGGGTGTGCATTTTGATGCATGGATTAAAACAAAAAATTTTGTTTGCTAACTTTTTCTGCATTCGAGATTTAGCGTCATCCCCTGGATGCTAAAAGTACATCCCAGCGGAGTTTTAAAATTCAGCCGTCCACTTTCTAAGGCCTAGGGATTTATGATATTGATGATGTAATTTTTTCTACGTAAACACCCCGCTTAATATTAAGTAGTGGTAAATTTGGAATTTGTCACTACTGGTAAAAACCGGTGTGTTTCTATAGAAAACGTCACCTCATGAATATCAGGATACCAATGAAATTCAAAACATATATGAAGGAGGATGCTTATTTAAAAAAAATACTACTTGTCCTAGATCAATTAGGTCGACAGAGAATTTAGGAAGCTTTGATCAATCAAAATTGTTTACAATGTATGAGGGTATTTGTGAGAGATCATCTGCAACTAACTCTAGTTTCCTAAGTATCTACTGGAGTCTAAGCTGCCTCCGCCTCTCTACCTTACACGTGTAAAGGATGTACTTAGTGAATCCTCTACCATAGAAAGTTGTTTTGCGTAGATATGAAATTTTTGCGCAGATATGTAATTTCGAGCTGCGCAAATATGTAATTATTTTGCGCAGATATGTAATTTCGGGCTGCGAAAATGTATAATTAAATTTCTGCGCAGACATGTAAAACACGATCTTTAAAATTAATGGTACCCCTTCGATTATTTTTTACCATTACCTTTACCCTTGTTGGACTACCTATCAAATACAAGAAGTATTAATTCCATGTAGAAATGTTTTTGCAAAATTTCTTTATCTTATAAGCATCAACTTTATAAGAAATAATTCATAACTAAGACCAGACAAGCTCGGTTCGAACAGTCTAGAATCCACGCTCTTCTCCTGAGAATAACCCTTTGCTTGGAGTCGAGTTGTGGGTTTATGGAGAATCGGTATCGACTTCAGAACTCCCAATGAGCCCCGGATGTGTTGGTTTCAGTCAGACAGAGACACCATTTTGTTTCTAGAGGAATTTTTCGACATCTTTACAGGAACTAGCAGTAAGTTTTATGTTCTTTGAATATGTTTTGTTATGTTTTTGGACCAAAATAGTTTGATTTCCTAAAGATCACAAACAAGCGAGGGGGTTCCTTTTAAATGGAAATATTTATTTTTCTCATAAGCATAAACTTTATAAGAAAATAATCCATAACTTTTGAACTAACAATTATTAGCATTTGGTGATTGGTTCTTTCAAAGCAAACATGGAATAGCGCCTAAAATGGAAATATTCATTCTTCTTACAAGCATCAACTTTATAAAAATGATCTATAACTTTGCAACCGATAAGTTTTAGCTTTTGGTGATTGGTTCTTTCAAAGCAAACATATGGAATAGCGCCTAAATTGGAAATATTTATTTTTCTATTAATTATCAGCTTTATAAGAAAATGATCCATAACTTTTCAACCAAAAGGTATCATTTCTTTAACCTTTGTTATAAACTCACTGGGGACAAGTTCCTTGCTGGGGAGAGTGTAAGTTTTTAATATTGTGGAAATGGAAGGACCTTACTTTAGAAATTCAGAGGTCACACACACACAGTCTTTCTGTAATTTTTAAATCTTGAAATTGACGAGGTATCGGAAATATATTTCCATTTTCACCTTTGACATTTTGTAATAAGAAGTTTCATTCCAGTATAATTTGAATTCATTCTTGAAAAGTTTTGGTTGAATTTAAGTGTATTATTTTTACGCGGATACTAAATTTTCGCGTGTCATCAATTTCACTCTGTTTTAAGCAAAATGTCGCAAAATTTAGTACTGAAAAAACTTACTCTCGGGTACCTAATAGCCGTCCCCCCCCCCCCGCTTAATTAATTTTTCAAAAATTTTCCACCCAGGACATTCTTATTCCAACCCCCCCGCTTATTAATTTTTGGGAAAATGTTTTGAAAGTTCCCTTTTTTGTCTTAATTCTGCTGTATTAGCCTTATTTTCAAACATTTTCCACCCAGGACATTTTTATTCCGACCCCCCCGCTTATTAAATTTTGAAATGTTTTCCAACCCCCCTGCTTATTCCAACCCCCCCGGCTATTAGGTACCCGAGAGTAATCAAAATAAGCCAAAATCACGAAATTCTTGAAAAAAGAAGAGAAAATGATTTTTTCAAGGGATCAGTGATATCTTGTTACAACTTTGACACTAGCTTCAGTTTGTCAGTAAAGAGGAGGATGATAAAATTTAAAATTGCTTTTGTGTGCAGGACATATTCAAGTTGTAATTAAGAGTATTTTATTACAAAACTTTTGGGCATAAAATATGATCCAAATTAACCACAATTGTGATTTATTATTCCATTTTGTTACCTTCCAGCCTGTTTGTATTAGCAGCTCATTTTGGAAAGTAGTCTTATGAGTCATTGCTTAAAATTTCATCGTTAGGTTAAATATGGCCAAGTTTTGCAAAATTTTGTAAACATTTGATTCGGAGCAGAATCGAGAAATATAAATTTTACTTAACCAAGAAGGTGAATGGGGTTGTTATACATCGTTGGAACGGAAATTTTATGCTGATTATGGAAACTCGGGATTTAAAGAGACTGGACAAAATTGCAAATGAGGCTGGAGTTTGCACTCAGTCTTGGTGTTTTTTCGATTTTACCTGTTTTAGAAAAAATGTTTACTGTCAGCAAAGTAAAGGGTTTGAAAATTTCATTTTTTATTCAAAATGCTGTCAATAGAAAATTAGAATAAAATTCAAAAATCTCGAAAAAAAAATTTTTTTGCACTCCATTTTGGAGGATTTCGGCGAAAATCTATGTTTTTCTTAAAATTAGTCAAAAACTAGTCTATAAACCACTGAAATTATGTCAAAATAAGTCCAAAAATACTTTCCTGCTAAAAATACTATGAACGAATAAGAAAATAAAGAAAATCGGCTCAAAACGGAGGAGGTTGTTTTTATTGAAAAATGAGATTTTTGGTGTTTTTGAAAAAAAATATAACATTTTTTATTTTGGCTTTTCCTGATCTTCGACTGGAAATCATATCTTTCTCTTAGAATCATTTTTATCAAACACAAAATCCTAAATATCCTGAATATACCTACAGTATATGGCCCCCAAAACGGAGACGGCCCCCGAAACGGAGGTTTTCATTAAAATGAAGATTCTGACTTGTAGATTTATCAGAATTAAACGATTTTTGTTTATTTTGAAGAATGATGGTTAAACTTAAAAATGAGCATGTTTTTTGCTGGTTTGAGACGGATTCAAAATAACATATTTGCGTCTAAAGGAAATATTTTAACACCCAAATTAGATAAAATTGCATATAACTCACTCTAGCTCCTGAATATTGAAAATAAGTTATGAAACGGGGTATAGGAAACTTTCTACACCTAATGCCGTTCAGAAAATGCAAATACAT
>NW_027104629.1:21561-59188 GCF_902728285.1 Clytia hemisphaerica | reverse complement strand
TTTTTAGACGTTTTTGATATACAGTTTTTGAAAAAATCTATGAAAGCGCCAATTTTTTTTATAAAAACTTGTCTTGTTTTAAACAAAAATTACTTTCAAAGGTGTTTTTATTAATTATTAATGTCATAAAACTCGTTAGATAAGTCAATTTGTAAGTGATTTTCCAATTGATTGCATGAATTTAATACCTCTTTTTTACGTGTTTTTTACACTTTTCGAAAAGTGAATTTTGACTTTAAAAGCTCATAAGTAGAGAACAAGTTGGTCAAATTTAAAAAGTGATAGCTCAAATTTTAAGTTAGGATATCTACTTTCTAAATATCAAAACTCCAAGCATTTTGGGACATTTGTTCGGCCTCAAGACGTCGGGAAACGTCTCAACTTTTTCGTGGGTCACCCGGTATATAAATATGCCTCTCCTTCGCTGGAGTTGGACATTTGTTAATCAAAATAATGATGCCAACAAACTCACAGCAAAAAAAAATAAAACCACACTTAGTTTGTCGCCAGTAATAGAAGCGGATATAAATGTTGACAAAATTTGCATTTATTTTTCATTTATATGTGACCCATTAACAAATTGAAAAAGATTTTGAAAATGATGACGTCATCAAATTTTGAAAATAAGAAATAAAGCCCAGAAAAAATCTTCATGGAAAATTTCAAACCAGCAATTGTGTAAAGGCCAGCCCTTCATCTTTCAGAATCTTCAAACAGAATCTAAATATCTTCATTGGTTTGACTGTGACAGACATTTTTGTAAACTATATATTTGGGCTTTTTTTTCGATAGGTGGAAATTTTGTGTGAGTATCGATCATATCGATCAGATATATATGCATTAAAAATCGACCGCATGAGAGCTTTTTTCCTTCACCCGCATTCCGGAAACACTACATTTTTTTATTTTCGCCTAGGGTTAAAACTTTTCCCAATTGACGAGGGCTGTACTTAAAATATCGCCCAACGTACAGTCCTCATGATCCGGTCATTTTTGTATAGGGTGGGCAAAAAAACATGGTCAGATAATTTGTTCTACTTGAGACATTTTTATCAAGTTTCTGACAATACATTCCCCGACCAAATTTCTTTGTTAATAATTTCCTTTGTTTTAAATGTTATTTATAAGGGAAACATCCCCTTCTCACAGACCTGGTAGGATTTTTTCAAGCAGTGGGGATAAAAATATCGGACTAAAACTTGAGGGTGATTGATACACCCCTGTGTCACATTCCCATTGGGATCCCAGCCCCATTGGAAATTTGGTAAAAATTTCGTCCCCGGTTGAAAAATACCCTGGAAATTCAACCCCACTGGAAAATTGACTTTGGTTTCATCCCCATTCAAAATTCCAAGCTCAAAAATGGCACTACAAAACCATCCCCACTGTATTTTTCAACCTTGAAACAATAGAATTTCCATTGAAGGTATAATAGGAATTTTTATCCCCACTGAGACAAAAGGTTCCACCGGGACTGTGAGACAGGGGTGTTTTTTCATGTATTCCGTATTCCGTATTCATGTATTACCGGCTTGGGATTTCAATTATCTTGTAAGTCAGAAAATTCAGTTGGAATGGGAAAAATAGCCCACCAAAATTGCCCACCCTGTATTAGTATGATAAAAATAAATAAAAATAATAAAAAATAATAATAAAAATAATAAAATAATAAATAGTATGAACTGAATTTCTCCCTTACATTATTTTTTGCTTAATTTCTACTTTGTATGCATTAGTCGTGTAGCATGCTAGATTATGTAATTAGCGTTATTTGACCTCGCCGTTGTTCTGTTATGTGAAACCATTTGTAAAAAGAAGTAAACAACTCACCTTGCAAGATAACTACTTGTAATAAAATTGAAGAACTACAGTTGACGCTCTCTAATTCGATCTTCAAGGAGAATTGGATTTTCATCGAATAAGGGAGCTTATCGAATAAGGGAGCGTCATTTATGAGAGTTTCTTGTTGACGGGGACTTTCAATTTCATCGAATAAGGGAGCCTATCGAATAGTAGAACGTCGAATTAGAGAGCGTCAACTGTATTATTTTCTTATTTGAAATTCCTTGCTGAAATAATACTCAATCTTATATTATTAAGTACCTATCTTTTAAAATCACTTTGAATGATTCATTTTATCAAAGATAGAAGAACATCTAGATAAAATGAACAGAACATGTTCTTTTTATTTGTTAATGGTTCATAGATTTTCGCCTAATCAACTCAGGTAAAGGTTCTTATAAAAACATTAAAAATTTGTTTGTGGTTTGGTTTCTAAGTAAAATATGAAACCGTTTATTACTGACGTCTATAGCCATTACCGTTTGCAAAGCTGGGTAGTTATTTGGCATGAAGGCTTTTTTTCATGTGTGAGAAGTTCATGTTTGATATTGGATATTTTTGTTATGAATGAAACTAGCTGTAATCGAGATACAGTTATCCTTTGAATGTCGGATATGCCAAAATCAAGTTAGCCTCTTCATACTAATTTTCAAAAGTCATTATTAGTGCTGGTTTGGTTAGCAAAGCCAGTGATGGAATCTGGCAGTGGAATTTACTTTAATGAGATAAATTCTCGCCAGGATTAAATTTCGCAGTTTCTGCGGAATATGGTAAAAATACTTATAAAGTACACTGGGCGAAAAGTCAAATTTCCAATACATTTGAAATCCCAAAAAATTCCTAAAAATGTCTGGAAATTCCAGATTTTTGGAACTTTATGAACATATGGAAATATCAAATTTTCGAAAATTGGAAAGCTCATTGTGTGACATTTTCTAAATTTCCAAAATTTAAAATATCAAGTTTCCTGGTCTTTTCTTATGTTTTAAAATTCATCTTTTTGGGGATTTCTTGAGGAATGGAAATATCAAATTTTGCAAAATTGGAAAGCTCATTGTGTGACATTTTCTAAATTTCCAAAATTTAAAATATGAAATTTCCTGGTCTTATTTTATGTTTTAAAATTCATCTTTTTGGGGATTTCTTGAAGAATGGAAATGTCAAGTTTTCCAACTTTGGAAACTCTACTATGTGACATGTTCTAAATTCCCAAAACGTTGAAACCTCAAATATTTTCTGGTATTCTTTTCAATCGAAAGGTCATCTTTAACATTTTCATTGAAAAAATCTACTACATATACAGTACATTATATCTTTATTGTAACATCTTTCATTTCAAAGATAAAAAAGCTAATATGTTCTAAAAAATCTGCCGAATCTCCCATCTCAATATCCATCCCATTCTTGCCGAGTCTGTATTACAGCCTCACATACGAAATAAGTAGTCGAGCTCCAGTTTCTGGACTACATTGTACACGTTTATTTTTATTACATTTCCGAGTTTAAATTTTGTATATGTTTGAAGTGAAGTTTTGAGTTTTCAAGCCACCGATAAAGTCTGTCATTCTGAAGCGTAATGTATCGATATACTTTTCATTGGAAATCCAAATGAATTTACTTCACCGATTGCAACAAGACTTATAATCGAGCAAAGGCTTCAGTTAAAAGTTTTTCTACGATAACAACATAACGATGATAACAGTTTTGATGGTAGAATGATTCCATGGTTGCGTCTATGCTGAATTTGTTTCCATTTCAAATATTTCTTTTCTAAAAACAAAATAAAAACATTAGATAATGTGAAAAATAAATAACTTTACGCGCCAGAAATTCAACCAAAACTCAACACCACTTCATCTACCCAAGGAACTTGAATAAATAAATAATCTCTATTTATTCAAGTTCCTTGATCTACCTAAGAACTTTAGAGAGAAATAACGAAATAAACATTCAAACTTTCCAGATGTCCGCTCAAAATCACATGATTGAGTACTCGTATTTGATTGGCTGGAGACATTGTATAAATTATTTTAATAATTATTTTTTACCGACTAAAGTGGTTTCAATTGGTAAATTTTACATGGAAAAACTTGCTTTTTAATTTTAAAAGCGATAAGAATGGAATAAAATTGATATGACTTACCTGGAAAAAGTTTGTAAAAATAAGACGCATCAAACTTGGTTTGCTATTTTCTTCTGTACAAAAGCTCAACACGATGTTTATTGAATTAAGATAATAAACCCCGTTTTCTTTCTTTCGCTTTCTTTTGTTGAAAATAATAAACAAATCTAATGAATAAAGGAACTCTACGTCATACCAAAGGTGGTTCAAAAGTATAAATTCTTTAGGGAGAGCAATTACTTCCATATAAGGAATAATAGCAGAAAGAACAATTTTCTTTCTTGTGCTGTTTTTATTTTTGTACTAAAGCTTCACGTTTCAGCCTTCTTTGAGAAAAACTTTAGAATTTTTGAGGATTTTCCACAAAATTTATGCTCCTAATTTTTCTAAAGTCGTGAGCCACCTAGACAGGAAACCCGCCTATCGCTTCACTGTGGAAACCTCCAAAATGTCGAATTCCTTGTTCAGCAGATACTACTATTTCCCTCATCACTTTGTAAGATAGGGAAATTTTAGCCAGTATTTCCTGGCTATGAGCCACCTAATTCTCCATTTTTTAGATTTTGGGACCTCTTGGGAGAATAATAAGCTATAGATGTGTACCCCTTTGAAAGACTTTTGAGGTATAAAAAAGGGTACCCTTACTGCTCGCACATATCGGTGTCATTTCCAGGTAATCGAAAAAGTCGCCTTTTTATTTTTGAGAATCTTTTGGGTTTTTCTAGCAACTGAAAATATGAAATTTCCTGAACTTCTAAGAAGACCATAAAGTATGAAATTTCAAGTTTTGAAAGCATCTAAAAACATCAACTTTCTGAGTTTCTCAAAAACTGAAAGTTCAAATTTTCAAAAACATGGAAATATCTGGGAACATGAGATTTTCAAAATTTGGAAATTTTGGAAAGACAACTTTCAGCTCTTTTTCAATGTTGGAAATTTCAGATCTTTGGACTTTTTAAAGTCATGGAAAGTTCGTATTTTTTCTCTTCAAAAATTTTGGAAAACTCATCTTTCAGCTCTTTTTCAATGCTGGAAATTTCAAATTTCCAAATCTCTGAAAAGATTACAAAATTTCAAATTTCAAATCTAGAAATATCAGTAAATATCAATTTTCTGATCTTTCAACAAACTGAATGTTCAGATTTTGAAATATTTGGAAACATGACTTTTTAAAAAAAAAAAATCCAGGAAATATGAACTTTTCGAAATTTGGAATTGTAGGAAAGATGGCTTTTCACCCAGTGGTATTGTCTCCTGATAATGCTATCCGCGAAATAAAGTCCCCGCAAGATCTTATGACTTAGTGGGCGAGCTCAACCGTGAAATTTAAACCCTGTTTAATACTACTAAAATATGTTGATATACCAGATATTTCAGCTTTTTCTTGTTCAGTTCTTTTGTTTAAGTTTTACATCATCATTTACATTTTCAATTTTCTTCGATGTAATTTTTACATGGTGTGTTATTTTTTTATGACTAAACCCCCTTCTCATAGACATCGTAGAATTTTCTCAGCCAGTAGTGGGTGAAACTAACGGACCAAGACTCGATAGAGATTGAAATTCCCATGGTTTTTTATGGCTGGAGGCTCGAATCAATTGTTTTCGAGCTAGAAAATTCAGTATGAATGGAAAAAATATCACAGCAATATATTTTGAAGTGAGGAAAATTTGATAAATAACCTAAAACAATAAAAATAAAATATCTCTTGGACCGACTTCTTCAAAATTAAGTTTCAAGTGACCGACCGAAATTTCAATGTCAACCCATTTTTATGAGCTGACAATATTGTTTTTCTTCAGAATAAGCAAACAAAAATGGCTACTGCGCATATTAAGAACGATCTCGAAGCAACACTTGATGATCTTTTTATCCTTGACGAAAAGGCGAGCAAGATTTTTCAAAACATCAATCACCGATGGGTATACAATAAATTGGACAGGTTTAAACTTCACCCTGAACTTGGAGAAAAATTTCGTGTATTCTTAGATGAGCAGCTCTCTGTTAGTGGTAGTATCGAAGAAAGAGCGTCCATCTGCAGATGGTTTATCAAGAAAGGCCCTCAAGACCCAATCATCACCATGGAATTGGACAGTATGTATTGTGTTGGTGAAATCCCTTCTCTGGACACATGTCCTGATGTGGAAATTATTCAAGAGCATTTGGGGTTCTATAAGATGAAACAATCAACTATCAATTCTTGTTATGAAATGGCTTATGATCCACAGATTTTGGAAGCATTTGCAAGCACTGAAACGTATAACCCAAGGCGTGTGATGGTTGGTGGTCATGGTGGAAGTGATGAACCTCCCTCTACTAGCGAGAGTAATCGAAAGAAAATGCTAAGCCTGTTGGAAGAATTGAAATCTGACGCCAATTGTTACCTTCGTGTTGACATCATGACGGAAATTCTTGGTCTAATGATCGTTGATGGTAAACAAGATGCAGAGAATACGAAGAGAGAAGGTCCTTCTCTTGAATGTGAAATGCATTTGAATTATACGCTTAATATGACGTTGGGTGAAATGGCTGAAAAATGTGGATGGCCCATCAAAGAGTATTGGTTTCCAGCGTCCGCATTAGATGATCTGTCTAATGGAACGGAGGAGCCTCCAAGGATGAAAAGATGCGTGGATAATATCGGAGATCTCATTTACCGAGCTTTTCCTGATAACTCGTCAACACCTGATGTAACTGCGATGTCCAAAATTCTACAAATGTTTCTTGAGAAAGCAGATTGTACATCGTCATTGATACCACTGATAATCGAAATAGCTGGAGTCATTTCCAAACGAAATTTCATGCCATTTATTTGTTTCAATGAGTTCGGTCCACTGTTCTTTGATAATGTCCCAAGCTTGAAAGTTCAGCAATGGCCTGGAATCGCCGACAAGTTTTTGAGCAGAACAGGGAAATTTTGGCCGATGCAAAATATGGTTGATTTGATCGTCGCCAATGGTTGTCACATCGTACCCAAGTCCTTTGAGGGTGGTGACAAGAAAGCTGATTGGAGAATCTCCTTCTCTGCGGCAGGTTCTTCCAACTCTAATCTTATTTTTTCTAATTACTCGCTCACGGATTGAGCTTCCTAGATAGAAATTTAGGGGGGATTTTGGATGTCAATTTATGGATGGTTTCAAGGTTTTTCTAGTTTGACAGCTTTAGTATTAAATTCTGACTTTTGGGACGGCCCGGAGGTCCTATCAACTAACTTTTGTTCGTCCATCTGCCTCTTATCAGCTTTTCTCATTTGTTTTTTTCTAATTTTTTCGCACTAAGGGGCAAAATAGCGATACCTAAAATGTTATTTTGAGAAAAGATTTGGATTTGGTTCAAAAAAAGCCTAAAAATGGGGTTTTTAGTTAAGCTTTTACTTATATTTTGTATAAAGGAAGAGGGCATGGTTATCTAAAAAGTGACTGAAACCGTTTTTTCCGGAAAATTTTTTTGAGACGCATCGGATTACTGGATGACCTGATTTATGTTTTTAGGGAAATTGATTTTTTTTCACTATGATGTAAAATGGTTATAATATTTAAAATCTGACAGAACCCAATCTTCAAAAAAACATTTTTTTGGGCAAATTTGGGTCAAAAAATGTAGAAAAGTAAGGTTTTTTTATTTTGTGCACAATCCTCTCATTGTTCTTTCCTGATTTTTTTTCATAATGATGCCTAATTGTAATCCTCAAAATGGTACTTCAAGATTTTCAATGAAAAATATTTAGGAAGATTTGGACCCAATTTCGGACTTTGTCAAAATACGGTTCAATCATGACACCCTCTTCTCACAGACCCACTGGGACCCCTTCTCACTGGAAAAAATGTCCAAAATATCGTCCCCGGTGGAAAATTATGCTCTAATTTTTGTCCCCGCTGAAAATAATCAAATAAATCAATCCTCGTTGCAAAATATTATGCTATTTTCTCCATCCCCACTAAATGTTTGACTTTTAAACAAAAAAAATTGAAATCACCAGCCATAAAAAAATTGCAATATCAATTCCCTTTGAGTTTTAGTCCGTTATTTTTAACCAAACTGGCTGAAAAAATCCTACTGGGTCTGTGAGAAGGGGGTGTATCATGCATCCACTCATGCACTTATGTCAGACTTATTTTGACATATAAAAGAACTTCCGCATTTTCTATCTTAGAATTGGAGCTCACCAAAATCCAGACCGAAAAACATCGAAAATGTTACCTAGTGGCGAAGTGTATTTACTACGCACGCATCAAATCATCAGTGACAGATCAAGACAAATCACTGCCTTCCTATTTCTTAAAAACAACATGGTTCAATCTTCTGGAGCAACATCCTGTATCGTGGTTTGAAGATCGTACAATATTCGATATTATTGGTGAATTGTATGGTGAACTAGCTGTTTGTTTTGGAACAGGATATATGGAAAATATCTTTATCAGCAAAATGAACATCCTGAGAGAGGTAGCCTTTTCCTCAAGTTTTTCTTTCTTGTTTCATCGTCTTTGCATCAAATCAAGGACTTCCTCGCCCGGGGGACACTCAGGGAAAAAATGTCCAAACTTCTCAAAGTGCACTGTAAAACTAGCCAGTTATTTATGGAAAGGTCAAATAACCTGAATAAAACCCAGTGGGATACTTAGGCAAATGGAGGGTACGGGTATGTGCCGTCCTTAGGGTCCCTCTATGGGTAAAAAAAGCCAAAAGGCTGTAATATCTATTCCCAAAAAGCCTAAATTTTACGAATAAAGTCCCGCTAAGGGTCCCGAAATTAAAAAAAAAATTGGTTTATTTGTCTCGATTTGAGACCCCAAAATTTGTGATTTTCAAATATCGGGCGGCACTCTTTCCTTTGAGTATTTTGCTTTCAAGAGTCTTTTGTTTTGTAAGGTCGATCGCTCAAAGTTAGAAGAAGCTGAGATAATGTGCCGTGCAATTGCTGTCGATCCGTCTGCATATTTACCGGATGATCTTATCCACGTGATGAAAGTTGGTAAATCTGCCTTGAAATTTGGAGAGTATATGCTGGAATTCATGGAGAAAACAGATTTAAAAATGCTAGATGGAATTTATAAATTGATTCATCCTCCAATTAACAACAGTGTTGAGAAAGTTACGTCAAAACCGGCTATGGTTGGTATTGTGTATGACAGTGACAGCGATTTAGATTAATTTTTTTTGATCGTATTCTTGGACCGTGTATTGTTCTTTGTTACTCTTTGTATATAGATAAAAACTTACGTTCGAATTTTATTTTGATAGAAAAAATAGGGCACTTTCCCATTAAAACGCCTGTATCACAGACCCGCTTGGACCCCAGCCGACTGAAAATTTGGTAAAATTTCGTCCCCGGTGGGAGAATATCCTGGAATTGCAGCACCACTGGGAAATTAACTTTGACTCTCCATTTGCGATTCAATGTTTAAAAATTGAACCCATCTGGGATTTCAATAGGAATTTTTATCCCCACTGAGGAAAAAAGTTCTACTTGGGCTGTGAGACAGGGATGTACATTACGATAACTTTTAGCGAATTTTAAGCCATTCAACAAAGTATTTTTAAGAATGATTTTGATAATTTTTTGGTAAATGCAGTTCTTACTTCTTGGTCACTTTGAACGTTCAATTGTTTTCGTCATATTTTTGTTGGTTTTGTACTCGAATTTAAACTTCTCTTGGTACACTGTTTAAAAGTCAGCCATTCTACCTATGTTCAAGTTTCTTTTCAAATCGTTTTAATTTTGTGCTTATGTTGGGCGTTTATGGAGTCCCATTTTAATCTTAGAAAATCTTTTCATTAAAAAAGTGTATAATCTTTTATTGATTTTAAAATAATTAAAAAGTTGCTAAAGATTTATGAAAAATCCGCTTCATTCATATTCCTTTCAATTCAAAGATGGATAAGCCAGCTGGTCTTGGACCCCGTGAAAACAATTGAAAGACCATGTAAGAGTCATAGATTACTGGAATATCCATGTAAATATCTAAAGACAGTTTATATTTGTCAATTGTATAATATTGATTGTTCAAAAGCTCGAATAGGCTTTACAGCAATGTGATGTCTTTATCGATTCGAATCAATGATCCAAGTTTCTTGAACGCTAAATTTCCAAACAATATAGAAGATTTGGAATCTCAACATCAGGTAAGAATTATAACCTTCAAATATGACAATGGGTCGCATGAAAATGATTGTTAGTTTTAATACCAGGCAATTGGTTACCAAAAGCTTAACTGACTTTTGAGAAGATCTAGTTCATTGATTTCAAAGCCCCTAAAGGGCTAGATTTGATACTCTTGGATGAAACGCGATACCTGCGTGATTTTCACCCAGGCGCCAGATTGAGAGTAAAATCAAACATAGAAAGAGCCGGATTCGATTCATTCAACATGTGGCGAAAATCTTAAGGCTTTACTTATTCTTGCTTGAGAAAAGTTACCTCTCCTCCAGTCCCTCCAGTTGTTATTTTCATATTTTATTTCAAGGTGCTTTACCCTCATTTTACCCATATTGTACATTTGTTCGCCTTTTAAAATTTCATTTCTTACTTTTCCTTGATAAAGATTTTGTAAATACAAATCGAAATACCGTAAAATTTCACCATACTCTTTTCTTTGATGCTTGAGCTTTTCTTTGGAATACTATAACAGTGGGTTCTCCCTGAACCGAACTTCTTTTATTAGTTCGAACTCAATTTAGTTAACACCGAGGGGCGAGCCGAGGGGAGCCCTCGCAAAAAAACCTTCTTTTGAAAAAAATAACTTCTCGTTCAGTTTATCATATTTTTTTGGAATTATTTTTCCAAGAAATTACAGTGCTCTGAACTGTCTTTTCAACGGTATATAGTATGTTCGAATTGGAATTGTACAAAAAGTGACCTAGAAATATAGAAGCTATTCTTTGGAATTTTACTTGTTTAGATAACAAATTTAAAGGAGCGGGCCCGGGCCCGGTGGAGACACTTTTGAGCAAATGGGACTTTTTTCTCAATTTCCTAGCAAATTCTATCTAATTTTGAGCCTTCAGCCTCCCCACATTAACAGTTGTTCCGCCAGGCCTGAGGAGATATTACAAAAATAAAAGAATTACAATCTGGAAATATTCGAATTTAGTCAAAAGCAAGTAAATTTGGGCGAAAATTCGACCCTTACCGTGGTATTTTCTTGAAACATTTTGACCATTTTATGGCAAAAGATTTTCCAAATTTTACACCCTTAGGGTGCATATTTAGATATTTTCTAATCTTTGCTCATTTAGACCCTTACAATGCACTTTGGGTAGCTTGGAAAAAGGACCCCTAAGGGCTGTAGTGCCCCCCCCTCCCCGAATAACCAAATAATCTGGAACTTACAAAACTTGTTTTTTGAAATAATGATTACATCATGGAATCATTATAATTCCATGATTCATGATTACATGACCTCGCGCCTCTCGGGTAATAATTGTTCTTTTGTTTTTTAGCTTTCTCTTTTGTTAAATTATTTGTCGATTTCATTTTCGAACCACTTAATGTCGATTTCAATTGGCCATTAGGGAATCGCGCATTTTGAGGAGGCCCTTTGAGAGCGTTTTAAAATGAGAAAAAAATATTGTCAAAACTTTTTGAAAGGTGAGAAGAGTGTTGTTGAGGAGAAATGTTTTGAAGACAGATTGACACCAAAACCACTTTCTCGAAATCAACTCCTAATGAGAAACATTCTTTACTGTAATTATATTTTTTGGAACTTGGATTGATTATGTTGAACTCTTTGAAGAATGGATTTCAGAACAGGCGGGTGGTATTTTGGAAGGTTTTTTAACTTTCATAAGGATTTTTCAGGGCTCTTTAAGACTTTTTCAGATTTTTCAGTATTTTTCAGGCTCTTACAGAAATTTTGACGCTCTGTTAGACTTAGAAGTACTTTTTAGACTCTTTCTGAATTTTATTGGGCTCTTTAAGAATTTTTCAGGCTCTGTCGGAATCTGCCATCACTTTTCAGAATATTCAAACACTTTCAGAATTTTTTAGACACTTTCAGAATTTTTCAGTCTCTCTCAAAACTTTTTGGATTTTTTCAGATTCTTCAAAGTTTTTCAGACTCTTTTAGAATATTTCACGTGTTGTTTCAAATTTTCAAGCTCTTTCTCAATTTTGTCGGACTTTTCCAGAATTTTAAAGGCTCTTTCAGACTCATTTCGATCTTTCCAGAATCTTTGAGAATTTTCCTTCAATTTGGTTTATTTGATAAAGTAGGATACAAAGTGGTCAATATATTGATGTGGACCTACAAAAAAAGTTTAACTCTTTGATTGTTTCACATTTCCAATGTTCAACGTACGAACCGTGGAAACTTATTCTTTCTGCGAGCATCATTCTTTGACAAAAAATTATCACTTTTTGAAAGGATAGATATGGTATGTTGTTGATGCAAGGGGTGCTAATTTTGGTTGATTGTTTCATATTTCCCATGTTCAACGTATGAACCGTGGAAACGTATTCTTTCTTACTCAAATAAGAAAATGATCTTTTATAATCCATTAAACAATCTTCCAAAAGCAATGTGTTACATTCTAAGAGCAACTCAACGAACGTCGTGTTTATGAGGCCCTGGACTTAACGACATGCCATAATTCAATGATATTGGCTTTTAACATTCCAATGACAAGTTTGCGTTATTCAAGCTATAATATTTGAAAAGGGATGCTTCTTATTCTTGTAAAATCCTCCATTTGTAAAAATGATGCTCTCAAATGATAAACCTTATTGTTTGATATAGGATAAATGGAATTTAAAAAGCTGTGGCTTTTTTTTATTCAAGAAAATATTATGTTTCTTATGTTTATCAAAAATCACTCTGCTTTCTGGCCTTTGTTCTTTATTTCATTAAAGATTATTGATATCGATGGAAAGGAACAACGTCAAACAGAGTTGAATATGCAAAGTTTATAGACGACGAATAACGATAGTTTCTCTGGAGATGACCCATTCTTTCGATACTAGAGTACTTTTAGCAGCTCGAAATTAACAATATCATAATGTTCAAGAGGAAACCAAAAGCAACTATCTGAGAAGGTACGTTTTCGTATATTGACAGTTTTGTTTCATTTAAAACAAGCTCTTTTTTTGGCACCAAGTCAAAAACCTTACACTTTTTCAAATCTGTAGTAGAAAGGCAACTGCATACACTTGATTTAAAATTTCCTACACAAATTCTAAAGCGAGCATCATTCTTTGACAAAAAATTATCACTTTTTGAAAGGATAGATATGGTATGTTGTTGATGCAAGGGGTGCTAATTTTGGTTGATTGTTTCATATTTCCCATGTTCAACGTACGAACCGTGGAAACGTATTCTTTCTTACTCAAATAAGAAAATGATCTTTTATAATCCATTAAACAATCTTCCAAAAGCAATGTGTTACATTCTAAGAGCAACTCAACGAACGTCGTGTTTATGAGGCCCTGGACTTAACGACATGCCATAATTCAATGATATTGGCTTTTAACATTCCAATGAAAAGTTTGCATTATTCAAGCTATAATTTTTGAAAAGGGATGCTTCTTATTCTTGTAAAAACCTCCATTAGTAAATATGATGCTCTCAAATGATAAACCTTATTGTTTGTGGTAGGATAAATTGAATTTAAAAGGCTGTGGCTTTTTTTTATTCAAGAAAATATTATGTTTCTTATGTTTATCAAAAATCACTCTGCTTTCTGGCCTTTGTTCTTTATTTCATTTAAGATTATTGATATCGATGGAAAGGAACAACGTCAAACAGAGTTGAATATGCAAGTTTATAGACGACGAATAACAATAGTTTCTCTGGAGATGACCCATTCTTTCGATACTAGAGTACTTTTAGCAGCTCAAAATTAACAATATCATAATGTTCAAGAGGAAACCAAAGCAACTATCTGGAGAAGGTACGTTTTCGTATATTTGACAGTTTTGTTTCATTTAAAACAAGCTCTTTTTTTGGCACCCAAGTCAAAAACCTTACACTTTTTCAAAATCTGTAGTAGAAAGGCAACTGCATACACTTGATTTAAAATTTCCTACACAAATTCTTGTTCAAGAGGAAACCAAAAGCAACTATCTGAGAAGGTATGTTTTCATATATTTTGACAGTTTGTTTCATTAAAACAAGCTCTTTTTTTGGCACCAAGTCAAAACCTTACACTTTTTCAAATCTGTATGAGAAAGGCACTGCATACACTTGATTTAAAATTTCCTACACAAATTCTAAAGCGAGCATCATTCTTTGACAAAAAATTATCACTTTTTGAAAGGATAGATACGGGTATGTTGTTGATGCAAGGGGTTGCTAATTTTGATTGATTGTTTCATATTTCCCCTGTTCAACGTACGAACCGTGGAAACGTATTCTTCTTACTCAAATAAGAAAATGATCTTTTATAATCCATTAAACAATCTTCCAAAAGCAATGTGTTACATTCTAAGAGCAACTCAACGAACGTCGTGTTTATGAGGCCCGGACTTAACGACATGCCATAATTCAATGATATTGGCTTTTAACATTCCAATGAAAAGTTTGCATTATTCAAGCTATAATTTTTGAAAAGGGATGCTTCTTATTTTTGTAAAATCCTCCATTTGTAAAAATGATGCTCTCAAATGATAAACCTTATTGTTTGTGGTAGGATAAATGGAATTTAAAAAGCTGTGGCTTTTTTTATTCAAGAAAATATTATGTTTCTTATGTTTATCAAAAATCACTCTTGCTTTTCTGGTCTTTTTTTCTTTATTTCATTTAAGATTATTGATATCGATGGAAAGGAACAACGTCAAACAGTTGAATATGCAAAGTTTATAGACGACGAATAACGATAGTTTCTCTGGAGATGACCCATTCTTTCGATACTAGAGTACTTTTAGCAGCTCAAAATTAACAATATCATAATGTTCAAGAGGAAACCAAAAGCAACTATCTGAGAAGGTATGTTTTCGTATATTTGACAGTTTTGTTTCATTTAAAACAAGCTCTTTTTTTGGCACCAAGTCAAAAACCTTACACTTTTTCAAATCTGTATGAGAAAGGCAACTGCATACACTTGATTTAAAATTTCCTACACAAATTCTAAAGCGAGCATCATTCTTTGACAAAAAATTATCACTTTTTGAAAGGATAGATATGGTATGTTGTTGATGCAAGGGGTGCTAATTTTGATTGATTGTTTCATATTTCCCATGTTCAACGTACGAACCGTGGAAACGTATTCTTTCTTACTCAAATAAGAAAATGATCTTTTATAATCCATTAAACAATCTTCCAAAAGCAATGTGTTACATTCTAAGAGCAACTCAACGAACGTCGTGTTTATGAGGCCCTGGACTTAACGACATGCCATAATTCAATGATATTGGCTTTTAACATTCCAATGAAAAGTTTGCATTATTCAAGCTATAATTTTTGAAAAGGGATGCTTCTTATTCTTGTAAAAACCTCCATTTGTAAAAATGATGCTCTCAAATGATAAACCTTATTGTTTGTGGTAGGATAAATGGAATTTAAAAAGCTGTGGCTTTTTTTATTCAAGAAAATATTATGTTTCTTATGTTTATCAAAAATCACTCTGCTTTCTGGTCTTTGTTCTTTATTTCATTTAAGATTATTGATATCGATGGAAAGGAACAACGTCAAACAGAGTTGAATATGCAAAGTTTATAGACGACGAATAACGATAGTTTCTCTGGAGATGACCCATTCTTTCGATACTAGAGTACTTTTAGCAGCTCAAAATTAACAATATCATAATGTTCAAGAGGAAACCAAAAGCAACTATCTGAGAAGGTATGTTTTCGTATATTTGACAGTTTTGTTTCATTTAAAACAAGCTCTTTTTTTGGCACCAAGTCAAAAACCTTACACTTTTTCAAATCTGTATGAGAAAGGCAACTGCATACACTTGATTTAAAATTTCCTACACAAATTCTAAAGCGAGCATCATTCTTTGACAAAAAATTATCACTTTTTGAAAGGATAGATATGGTATGTTGTTGATGCAAGGGGTGCTAATTTTGATTGATGTGTTTTCATATTTCCCATGTTCAACGTACGAACCGTGGGAAACGTATTCTTTCTTACTCAAATAAGAAAATGATCTTTTATAATCCATTAAACAATCTTCCAAAAGCAATGTGTTACATTCTAAGAGCAACTCAACGAACGTCGTGTTTATGAGGCCCTGGACTTAACGACATGCCATAATTCAATGATATTGGCTTTTAACATTCCAATGAAAAGTTTGCATTATTCAAGCTATAATTTTTGAAAAGGGATGCTTCTTATTCTTGTAAAATCCTCCATTTGTAAAAATGATGCTCTCAAATGATAAACCTTATTGTTTGTGGTAGGATAAATGGAATTTAAAAAGCTGTGGCTTTTTTTTATTCAAGAAAATATTATGTTTCTTATGTTTATCAAAAATCACTCTGCTTTCTGGCCTTTGTTCTTTATTTCATTTAAGATTATTGATATCGATGGAAAGGAACAACGTCAAACAGAGTTGAATATGCAAAGTTTATAGACGACGAATAACGATAGTTTCTCTGGAGATGACCCATTCTTTCGATACTAGAGTACTTTTAGCAGCTCAAAATTAACAATATCATAATGTTCAAGAGGAAACCAAAAGCAACTATCTGAGAAGGTATGTTTTCGTATATTTGACAGTTTTGTTTCATTTAAAACAAGCTCTTTTTTTGGCACCAAGTCAAAAACCTTACACTTTTTCAAATCTGTATGAGAAAGGCAACTGCATACACTTGATTTAAAATTTCCTACACAAATTCTAAAGCGAGCATCATTCTTTGACAAAAAATTATCACTTTTTGAAAGGATAGATATGGTATGTTGTTGATGCAAGGGGTGCTAATTTTGGTTGATTGTTTCATATTTCCCATGTTCAACGTACGAACCGTGGAAACGTATTCTTTCTTACTCAAATAAGAAAATGATCTTTTATAATCCATTAAACAATCTTCCAAAAGCAATGTGTTACATTCTAAGAGCAACTCAACGAACGTCGTGTTTATGAGGCCCTGGACTTAACGACATGCCATAATTCAATGATATTGGCTTTTAACATTCCAATGAAAAGTTTGCATTATTCAAGCTATAATTTTTGAAAAGGGATGCTTCTTATTCTTGTAAAAATCCTCCATTTGTAAAAATGATGCTCTCAAATGATAAACCTTATTGTTTGTGGTAGGATAAATGGAATTTAAAAAGCTGTGGCTTTTTTTATTCAAGAAAATATTATGTTTCTTATGTTTATCAAAAATCACTCTGCTTTCTGGGTCTTTTTTCTTTATTTCATTTAAGATTATTGATATCGATGGAAAGGAACAACGTCAAACAGAGTTGAATATGCAAAGTTTTAGACGACGAATAACGATAGTTTTCTCTGGAGATGACCCATTCTTTCGATACTAGAGTACTTTTAGCAGCTCAAAATTAACAATATCATAATGTTCAAGAGGAAACCAAAAGCAACTATCTGAGAAGGTATGTTTTCGTATATTTGACAGTTTTTTTTCATTTAAAACAAGCTCTTTTTTTGGCACCAAGTCAAAAACCTTACACTTTTTCAAATCTGTATGAGAAAGGCAACTGCATACACTTGATTTAAAATTTCCTACACAAATTCTAAAGCGAGCATCATTCTTTGACAAAAAATTATCACTTTTTGAAAGGATAGATATGGTATGTTGTTGATGCAAGGGGTGCTAATTTTGATTGATTGTTTCATATTTCCCATGTTCAACGTACGAACCGTGGAAACGTATTCTTTCTTACTCAAATAAGAAAATGATCTTTTATAATCCATTAAACAATCTTCCAAAAGCAATGTGTTACATTCTAAGAGCAACTCAACGAACGTCGTGTTTATGAGGCCCTGGACTTAACGACATGCCATAATTCAATGATATTGGCTTTTAACATTCCAATGAAAAGTTTGCATTATTCAAGCTATAATTTTTGAAAAGGGATGCTTCTTATTCTTGTAAAATCCTCCATTTGTAAAAATGATGCTCTCAAATGATAAACCTTATTGTTTGTGGTAGGATTAAATGGAATTTAAAAAGCTGTGGCTTTTTTTTATTTCAAGAAAATATTATGTTTCTTATGTTTATCAAAAATCACTCTGCTTTCTGGTCTTTGTTCTTTATTTCATTTAAGATTATTGATATCGATGGAAAGGAACAACGTCAAACAGAGTTGAATATGCAAAGTTTATAGACGACGAATAACGATAGTTTCTCTGGAGATGACCCATTCTTTCGATACTAGAGTACTTTTAGCAGCTTAAAAATTAACAATATCATAATGTTCAAGAGGGAAACCAAAAGCAATTATCTGAGAAGGTATGTTTTCCGTATATTTGACAGTTTTTTTTTCATTTAAAACAAGCTCTTTTTTTTGGCACCAAGTCAAAAACCTTACACCTTTTCAAATCTGTATGAGAAAGGCAACTGCATACACTTGATTTAAAATTTCCTACACAAATTCTAAAGCGAGCATCATTCTTTGACAAAAAATTATCACTTTTTGAAAGGATAGATATGGTATGTTGTTGATGCAAGGGGTGCTAATTTTGGTTGATTGTTTCATATTTCCCATGTTCAACGTACGAACCGTGGAAACGTATTCTTTCTTACTCAAATAAGAAAATGATCTTTTATAATCCATTAAACAATCTTCCAAAAGCAATGTGTTACATTCTAAGAGCAACTCAACGAACGTCGTTTTTATGAGGCCCTGGACTTAACGACATGCCATAATTCAATGATATTTGCTTTTAACATTCCAATAAAAAGTTTGCATTATTCAAGCTATTACTTTGGAAAGGGATGCTTCTTATTCTTGTAAAATCCTCCATTTGTAAAAATGATGCTCTCAAATGATAAACCTTATTGTTTGTGGTAGGATAAATGGAATTTAAAAAGCTGTGGCTTTTTTTATTCAAGAAAATATTATGTTTCTTATGTTTATCAAAAATCACTCTGCTTTCTGGCCTTTGTTCTTTATTTCATTTAAGATTATTGATATCGATGGAAAGGAACAACGTCAAACAGAGTTGAATATGCAAAGTTTATAGACGACGAATAACGATAGTTTCTCTGGAGATGACCCATTCTTTCGATACTAGAGTACTTTTAGCAGCTTAAAATTAACAATATCATAATGTTCAAGAGGAAACCAAAAGCAACTATCTGAGAAGGTATGTTTCCGTATATTTGACAGTTTTTTTTCATTTAAAACAAGCTCTTTTTTGGCACCAAGTCAAAAACCTTACACTTTTTCAAATCTGTATGAGAAAGGCAACTGCATACACTTGATTTAAAATTTCCTACACAAATTCTAAAGCGAGCATCATTCTTTGACAAAAAATTATCACTTTTTGAAAGGATAGATATGGTATGTTGTTGATGCAAGGGGTGCTAATTTTGATTGATTGTTTCATATTTCCCATGTTCAACGTACGAACCGTGGAAACGTATTCTTTCTTATTTAAATAAGAAAATGATCTTTTATAATCCATTAAACAATCTTCCAAAAGCAATGTGTTACATTCTAAGAGCAACTCAACGAACGTCGTGTTTATGAGGCCCTGGACTTAACGACATGCCATAATTCAATGATATTGGCTTTTAACATTCCAATGAAAAGTTTGCATTATTCAAGCTATAATTTTTGAAAAGGGATGCTTCTTATTCTTGTAAAAATCCTCCATTTGTAAAAATGATGCTCTCAAATGATAAACCTTATTGTTTGTGGTAGGATAAATGGAATTTAAAAAGCTGTGGTTTTTTTTTATTCAATTAAATATTATGTTTCTTATGTTTATCAAAAATCACTCTGCTTTCTGGCCTTTGTTCTTTATTTCATTTAAGATTATTGATATCGATGGAAAGGAACAACGTCAAACAGAGTTGAATATGCAAAGTTTATAGACGACGAATAACGATAGTTTCTCTGGAGATGACCCATTCTTTCGATACTAGAGTACTTTTAGCAGCTTAAAATTAGTAATATCCTAATTTTCAAGAGGAAACCAAAAGCACCTATCTGAGAAGGTATGTTTTCGTATATTTGACAGTCTTGTTTCATTTAAAACGGGCTCTTTTTCTTCTTCCCAAGTCAGAAACCTTACATTTTTTCAAATCTGTATGAGAAAGGCACCTTCATACACTTGATTTAAAATTTCCTACACGATTTCTAAAGCGAGCATCATTCTTTGACAAAAAATTATCACTTTTTAAAAGGACAGATATGGTATGTTGTTGATGCAAGGGGTGCTAATTTTGGTTGAAAGTTTCACATTTCCCATATTCAACGTACGAACCGTGGAAACTTATTTACTTAAATAAGAAAACGATCCGTTGCAATCCATTAAACAATCTTCCAAATTTTTTTTTCATTTAGAGCGAAATTAATCACAATCTTGTTTTTTTCTTTTCTCTAGATCGTGAACATATTGTATTGTTTGACTCCTGAGAGAAGGCAAATGTTGCTTATGTCTCATTATCCAGAACCTTTTGCTGTTCTCAAATAACTACAACTTCCACGTCCGTATAACAACAAACAAAACGCCAGTTCAAGATATTCCTTAATCTCAACTGTAAAAGAGAATATAACTAAATATAATAATAAAACTGAAACACCCTTCATCTTCCGCTTAACTAACCACAAAAGCAATGCACTTCATCCGAAAGAAGACACCATTCCAGCGTGCAAGCACTTCAATAAGGAAGGGCATATTTTGAATTGAGATGCTAAACTTACGATCATTGAACAGACAAGAAACATCGAAGGAAATGAAAAGCATTTGAAAAACACCATTTTATCACGAGGGAACTTTTCGATCAACAAACTCCAAACTTTAAAACCCAAGGGTTTAAACCATGAACTCACTTTATTAGCGCTTTAAGTCTGTGTTTACACGTCCTTTTTTTCCAGATTACTTACAGACGGCTCATAGACAAACGTCACAGAAAAACGTTCATTTGACGTCAAAAAAGTTTTTTGTTAAAAAGAACTGAAATTTTTTAGCTAGAAATATACATTGAAAACGGCCCTGGCCGAAACATGTTCGAAATTTTTAGTATCTTATGTTATTTTTGTCTCGATCCTCCGTCCAATATACCGTAATGTTTAGTTGTATGGTTGGACACTAGTTTATTGATCATCAAACAAAATTCTATGGTACAAATCTTTTTCATTTAGAGCAAAATACACGCAGAATCTTCGTTTAAAATCCGACTTCAGTTGCAAACTTGTCATGAATAAAGTTTCTCTTTTTCCTTGAGCCTTTCTTTAAAAATAAAATGAATTGATTTTATGTAATTAGAGTTTTCCCAAATTCGGTATGAATAATTTTAACATTCTTTTTTTGAGGGATATATTCGCTAGAATTAAATTTGATTTTGAATGTCCGAGGGTCAACCGATGTTTGTCCGGGGATGAGATCTATTTTTTTCTGGAGTAAATTTCCAAAAAATGTTATATCCTGCACTCCCAATATCCAAATTCTTTCTGGAAGATTCCAACCTTTTTTTGTTTTCAAAATGGCAGCTTTTTGCAAGCTTTACGAAGACGTATCTCGGGTAAATTAATGCGTGTCCAAATTTTCGTTAATTTTTCGGAGGCAATTCCACCCTAGAAACGTACATTGGACGTCCAAAAGACGTTTGTGTCCATTAGGAACCACGTTTTTTGTTACGAGTGTCCTTGACGGAAAGACTACATACAATAATTCTCGGACCCAAATCTTTATGAACGATAGAGCCTGCTTTCTTCAAAAGTTTGAAGTGACGTCAAAAAATCGAATGTTTGGAGCCCGAAAACCCGGGCTCAAAACATTCGAAAAAGTCGCAAAGTGGAATAGACGTTAATTGCGTAAAAAAACGCGGGTGACGTCTAGTATAGGCTATCAGCACCCATGCTATATCAAAAACACCCCTGCGTCACGAACCCGGTGGGACCCCAAACCCACTGGTAATTTGTGGGGGCGTACGGGATATCGGTACATCAGTATTGGCCTTTTTTTAGATCGGTAAACCGGTATTGGGGAAAAAATTTCATCGGTAATCGGTATCATAAGACCATCTCGGTATCGGTAAAAGACCCTTTTTATGTCGGTATTTCGGTTTTTTGGTCAACTATCAGTATGAAAGATCATGAGCCAAAACCAATTTTGAGGAAATAACTTCGAAGATTTTGCAATTTTTTTTGCACACTTCGCTCTCAATATTCAATAAAATTCTTTGACAATCTAACAATTTGCTGAACACAATCTCATTTTTTTTTGCTCGCTTAGCTCGCACTAGCTTCTTTCAAATTCTTCTTGATAAGTATCAAACTCACCTTATTCTAAAGTTTTCTTCTGCGTTTTTTCTTTTTTCTACTTATGCAGTCCACTTTTAATTTCTTTCTATTTAACCTCCTTTATGAATATTATGAACGATAAATAAGCTCTTATCTAATAAACAAGCCCTCCCTCATGCGTAAGATAGTACAAATTAGGAAACACTTGAGCACCAATTTGAAGAGTCAAGAATGCTAATTTTGAAAATTACAAGCTTAGAGGCTCAGACAGGCGTAAATGGTCATTTTTTCTTCCGTGTGGCATTGTGTAGCCCACACCTTCCCCGGAAGTGGAGCTTTTTTTATCATAAAATCACACTAAATCAGCTTTAAATTGCCCCAAGACCAATTTTACAAACTGTGAAAAACTTTAAAATCATAAATCTTTTCCGCTCGCTTCGCTCTTTCTTCTTATTTTTTGTGTACAATCTACGATTTCTGAAGGGATATCTAGCTTCGCCCCCGACCAATTTGCTAACGACAATATTCAAAACAAAGACTCACAAATTTTTCGCCCGTTTCACTCACACTAGCTTCTTTCAAAGTTTTTGCTCTCGAGATTTTTTTAAAGATTTTGCCCATCGTGGTGATCTATTAAATTTTTCTGGTCGGCCCCAACCATGGTGGGGCCTCCATTTCATACAACAACGATATATTCAAAAATCTGATCGAATAAATAATCTGTCCCTGGTAATATCATACTTAAATTAAGGAACGCTCCAGGGGAAGGGGCCCCTATTTGAAAAGTTAGGAGTGTCATTTCAGAAATTTTGACTTTGGCCCCTCCAGATAAATTTTCCCACAACGCCAATGTTTTGGTCCAATTGAAATTGATTGTAATTTTTCTTTAACCTTTAGTGGTCAGAATGCGTAGGTATTCGTTCCAAAAAGGGCTGTTAACCGGCCTTCCATCAGCTGGCAATGGCTTAAAACTTCTGCATTTTTGGCCCAAAACTTTTGTCTAAAATCCATACTAAAGCAAATTTTAGTGAAAAAGTAACCCTTGGAGAGACCTTTTTGAAAAAGTTTGTTCGATTTTCGAAAACCTTTTTGCCATTAGAGAGATTTCTTACAATTTTTTCTTTCAAAATTAAACAATTTTTTTTCTGAATATGTTAAAGTTTTCGACGCTTTGAGAAACCACTTTGAAATTTTTAATTTTTGTAATCGTTAGAGAGACTTTTGAAGGTGAAAAAGGCTACCCTTATCGTATGCACATACCTCAGCACCCATTTTTGTCTAGTAGGGGGTACTTAGGGGGTGTTACTGTCAGAGGGGCGAGTATCTGAAAAATAGGGAAAAATTTGATCGGTATCGTAATTTGAACGAAAGAAATTATCGGTACATCTGTAATTGTGGTTAAAATTGATCGGTATATCGGTTTTAAGTACGGTATTAAGTACACGTCCCCCCTCCCCCACAAAGGAAGATGAGGTGTTTCTTGAGACGCTAAGGGACAATGATAGTAATAATAACAACATATATTTTAAGTGGCACGCTCCGAAAAATTCTAAAGCTTTTAGGCAGCTGAAGAATTGTTTCCACAAAAGGGCCACTATGAACAGAACAATAACTGGGAAACTCGAACAAAACAGAAAGACTTAAAAATTAATTATCTAATATCTGACACCTTCTTTTACCAACATATGTCGACAAATCAACGAGAGCTAGAGGTACTGATACTCCATCACTCATTGAGCTTATTCTAACAAACGAAGAATACCAAGTTAAAAACCTGGTTTATCTTGCTCCACTTGGAAAAAGTGATCATAGCGTTCTATCGTTTACATTCGAGTGTTATCTTGAACCAGAATCCACAGGGAAAAACTACAACTATAACACAGCAAACTTTGAAGCGATGAAAGGATACCTCAAAACATCTAACTAGATCACAGATTTTCTTGAAAGAGTGGAAAATGCACCCGTGAATGAATGTTTGAAAATGCTACGTACGAGATAAATTGCTAGAGCTTAGGAATCATTACGTTCTATATGAGAAGGGAATCCTTAATTATGGTAAAAAAGGAACCTTTGCAGTCGATACTGATATTAGTAGGGGGGATTTGTAAAATCGCTTAAAATAAAATGTAAAATGTTATACATTTTTGGAAAGCTAAGGGGTAGGGTAAGCAAAGTAACTTGGGTGCCAATTTATTATCGGACACTTTGGTGTGATTTTCGGACGAGTATGACGGTCTCATGCAAAAATTATATCAGTCCAAAATAAATGAAAATTTTAACTTGAGAAAATAGAGACCTGTTGTATATATTTGGAAAGCTTTCAAAAAACTAAGATTAGAGATATATTGCGAGTATAGGTGATTTCAGTACCAAACTCGAGATATTGAGCTTCAAAAAGCGCAAAAACTGGACGAAACAGCTGTTTCTGGCGGCTGAAAAACATTGTTTTTAAAACTTAACAAGTGCTTTGACTGAAAAAATAGAGCGAACTAAAAAAAACGAACAAATTTCCTCCTACTATGTACAGCAAAAACTTAAAAGAAAAACGTCGTCTCCATCACAAATGGATAAGATCAATTGGTTCAAGCTCTGAGGAGAGAAATAGAGGTGAATATGTAACTTCGAGCAGACTAATAGAACAACAAAACATGCCAGAAGAGGACTAGAGGAACAGATTTGTAGACAAGCAAAGAGAAGTCCTAAGAAACTTTGGAAACACATCCTTAGCTCAATGAAAACGAAATCTGAAATTTCTCCTCTTCTACTCGATCAAAATGATGAAAAATCACTTCGTTTCACAGACCACGATAAAGCCGACATCCTGCAGGATCAGTTATGCAGCGTCTTTACAAAAGAGCCTTCTGGGATGCTACCTGAGTTTCATTCAAAGGCGACAGCAAATGTATCATTCAACCTAACAATAGACATGGTCATGAAAGAGCCTTTACATAGTATTATGTCCAAATCATTCATAGAGAGTACCTTGCCGGACGATTGAAAGATTGCTCGTGTATCTCCGATTTATAAGAAAGGAAAAAAGAACCTGGCAGTAAACTACAGACCCGTCAGTCTTACATCAGTTGCGTGTAGACTAATGGAAAGAATATTGAAATAACAAGTCATGGAGCATACTCATATGTGCAAACGGTCGACGGTAACACAGCTACTTCACTATTTGGACAAATGTGTGGATTGATATCAAACGAAAAGGTGGTTGATATAATTTATTTTGACTTCACAAAGGCCTTTGACACCGTTCCGTATCGTAGACTATTAGAAAAGCTGGATGTCTATGGCATCAGAGGAAAGGTGCTTGAATGGATAGAAGCTTTTTTGTCCGATCGCCATCAAAAATGTGAAAGTCAATAAAACCTCTTCCAAAAAATGCAAAGTATTAAGTGGTGTGTCACAAGGAAGCGTCTTGGGTCCATTATTATTTGTCATCTATATAAATGATCTACCTGAAATTATTAGCTCAGAAATGCTCCTTTTTGCCAACGATACCTAGGTTCTTGACGAAATAAATAGCATCCAAGATGCAATCGGACTACAGCAAGACATCGACGCAATGGAAAAGTGGTTCAGAGATTGACTTCTAAGATTCCATTCAGAAAAGTGTCACGTGTTGACACTTGGAAAATTCTGGAACATACAATATTCCCATCCATATGCGATCGCTGGTTCTGTCCTAGAACACGTTGACCAAGAAAAGGATCTCCGGGGGATTTTTGATAGCGAACTAAATTCGAAGAGCATATCTATAGCAAGATAAAAAAGCCAACTCTATCGTCGGATTAATAAAGAGTTTCGATTTCCTTTCACCGGAAATGCTCCGTGCACTCTTCATAGCATTCGTGCGAGTACCTTGAGTATGCACAAGCTGTTTGGTGTCCAAGGCTCATCAAGCATATTAACGCAATTGAAAATATCCAGCGAAGAGCAACAAGACTCGTAAGAGGTTACAGGAACCATCCATATGAAGATCAGGTTTACGAATTTTGAATCTACGAAGTTTTGAAACAAGGCGTGTAATCGGGGACATGGTGAAAATATATAAATAGGTATCTAAATGTTTTATGATGAATCTGGCACCTCAAAGAAATTCGTTTTTCGTAATCGACATTAACGCAAGCATAACCACGAGCTACGGAGGAACTTTGCCAATGATGGAATGAGAGGATATCAAACTAACTCACTTTATTACCGAGGAATCGATGCATGGAATAGTTTAGGCGTCAAGGTTGTGAATGCCTCTTCTGTCAGTAAGTTCAAGGAAAATCTTGCAATGGAATGGGAAAATAAGCTTTATAAATTGTAATTATAAAAGATTGTTTCAGTACAAGTGATGTGTGACGATTAAGAATAACATCAACTTATTAACGAGTCGACTCACCTTCGTCCCGACTGTTCACCTTCTTGTATAGATCCTATTTTTACATCTTCCGAGGCTCTTGTTTTTGACTCCGGGGTTTTGCCTTTACTCTATGCCCGTTACCACCACCAGATAACCTTTGTAAAACTTAATTTTCAAGTTAAATTCCCTCCAGCATACAAACGAAAAATTTGGGATTTTGCGAGGGGTGACGAGAGGGAAATCGTGCTTGCTCTGAATGCCATTGAGTGGGATACTTCTTTTCGAGGTCTAAATGTGGATGAGCGTGTTGCCCTTCTTTCTGAATATATATTTTAAAAAATTTCGAATTTCGTTCCCATAAAATAATTACATCAGGGACAGGATGCGTTTGGATGACTCCTGAGCAAACAAAAACGCTCCTCGACAAAGCTAAATTATCTCCGGGGAAAAAGCGGGGGATCATTGGATAACAGGCACTTGATGACTCAGAAATCACTGTCTATCAAAGAAGCCAAGGAAAACTATTTTACTCGTCTTGAAATTCACTTACGATCCAAACTTGGAAGTAAGAAATACGGTCTACCCTTAAAAAATCTTGGGCATGCGCAAAACAGCGAAAATCCCACCATACGTGATAACAGAGACTCCTCGTATCTGATGTTTGAGAAGCCAGCCATCTTAATTCTTTTTTTTTTTTTTTTGCTCTCTTGATTGTTTTGGCATGTTCGCCAAGAACGTTCTTCCTAAAATTGAGGGCAGAAACTCCAATAAAATTTTAACACACCCGAACCCTCACCCCCAACATATTACCAAACGTATGGTTTAGGGTTGCGGTAAATCGCTAGTCAAACCTTTGTGTAACTCTCAATCTTTACCGCTCAGGTAGCTTCCCTCCCAATGGAAGAAAGGCAATATTGTTTCTGTTTATAAAAGGGGGGACAAAAGCATTGCCAAAAACAACAGCCATGGCTCTTCTTCCATGTTTTAGCAAAGTTAGTTGAAAATGCGTTACGATGTACTTTACAATATTTGCAAGCAAAAACCATCTTTTACTTCTTGCCAGTAGGTGTTCGGAGGGTGATTCTTGTTCCTCTAATTGTTGTCCAACGAGTGACAATCTTTTACGGTTGGACCTGATCCACCTTTGGACACGAGAGATGTTTTGATATCTCAGGGCATTAATCGAGTCTGCAGAGGGTGAATTATAAACCCAGTCTTACGGAGTATCTGGTCCTTACTTTCCCTTGGAGAAATTTTCGTCAGTAGGTTCAGAGGGTTGTTTTGAATAGGGCTCGTCTTGGTCCTTTGTTTTTTTCTAATCTACATCACACCTTCCAACAATCTCGAACCAGCATAAATCTTCGCTGATGACACATCTTTATTTCATTAGTGATTGACCAACTTTTGAGCAGTGAGGAATTAAACAGAGATCTTGCAAGAATAAGTGAATTGGTATCGTCAATGGAAGATGTCTTTTAATCCTGATCCCGCAAAACAAGCTGTGGAAGTTTACTTTTCCAAAAGGCTCTTACCTGCTAATCCTCCTGTTTTATCTTTTTATATAGATTATTTTTGTGAAACTAATGGTCCTTTACTTTTTCAAGAGAAGAAGATCGAACGCTCCAATCCCGATTTGTTTTTAGCGTGCAATTGTAAAGCAAAAACATTTCGTGTATTTCATTTCTGAAATCACTTTTTCTGTAATTTCAGAGAAAATCCTTTTCATGAATTTTTGAAAGTAAATATCTAAAGAAATTTTGTTTAATTTTGAAAATTTAAAATAGTTACTTGTGTCCTTTTTCAAGTATGCCGTTGAGTTATCACCCATGCGGAAGTGTAGAAGACAACCTTACATCTACATGGTTGAATCATGGTGATTTATGTACATCTCATCGCAGAACTCCTTGAGACAACGTTGAAATGTGCTATTTTCTTATTCATCGTCTTTGAAAGGAACGATGCTAAGATTTCGATAGTAGCCCGGGCTCGAACCTGTTCAGTGAATTACCCTTGTATTTTGTAAAACGGTCGTCAAAGCGACTGAGTTAACAAGTTAACAAGTTAACGACCGTAGCATGAAGGTAGAGTATCCAGCTACGGTGCGGTTGTGGGTTCGATCCCCAAGGGTCATACCAAAGACTCACAAAATGGTACTTGAGGCCTCTCTGCTTGATGTTCAGCAACTAAAGAGACGGATCAAGGGTAGGTGGAGAAATCCAGGGAAAGGAGTGGCGACCTCCCCTACCTTCGGGTAGACAGCTAGAGAAAAGAGAGCCTTCGGGTCGCCCTCGACTGCGATCGTAAACTAACCAACCGACTTACTTAACAATAACTCAAAGGATATACCTTCCGATAACAGAGACAGTGTTTTCAGTCCACGATTTTCTGCAGTAGAGATAAATTTTACGCCATGCTTAAAATAGAATAATACAATAGCGCTCCGCATCTCACACGTCATAACTATTTCAACTAGAAGTTTGTACGATCTCCAATTCCACAGATTATTTCAAAATGATTGGAAAACCGTGAAAGTTATTACCTTTCTTTTGATATTGTAATTAATTAACGTGCAAGAATAATTAACGCAAAGGAAGATGGGATTACAAGTCGTAAAAACGAAAAAACTTGTGCAGATTTTTTACTACGTCTTTTAAGATTCGGTGCGTTGTGCTTTTATTTTAGCGATAGTTTCGAGGAAAATCTGCAAAGATTGGTATATTTTTGAATGCAAAAGAGTGTGCCAGAGCAAATGATGCAGAACCCACTGATTGTTAACTCCCATTGGAAATCTTTAGCAAGAACAGAAATTTAAATTGAATAATATCAAAAGATATATGAAAGAAAGCCATTTTTTCTACGATTAAAACGTGGAAAAGACGATAATTTCAATGCGCAGGTCTCGTTACTCTTTGATGAATGTTGTAAATAAATAATGTTTCTAAATAGTTCCAAAATTGGCTGAAATTGATGATTTTGGTCAGGTCATAACTGAAAACAGTCAGTTTAAGATCATTTTACAATTGCACTATGGAATATTTTAACTTATAAGATATACAATCTACAGAGAACGTATGGTAAATCGACCTCATATAATTACCGCTAAGTGAGTCATCTGTCTTCAGTCTTTGATAAAAAAACCACTTCATTAAAATAGCTCTTCGTTAATGAACCACTAATTAGCAAGCCTTCGCATTCTTAACCAAACGTTCGAGGGCGACCACTTAATTATGCGCGTGGAATAATTAATAAGAGGAAAAATACAGAAATCTGAAAATCATATTCCCCTTATCTTCACACATTCTACGGACAAATCACCAAAGACATAAATAAGCAGAGAGAATCAATACAGGATCCATGATTATGGGTGAACATTTTTTATTTTATTTTCTTATGATTCTTTCCAATGCTTTAAATTCACCAATACCTTTTTACTCAAGGCTTGGATAACCTGGATAACCTGGTAATAAACATTGCAATGGTTTACTCCACTTGGTTTCACACATGTCACGAAAATTTGAAGCAAATCTACATTATTACACGAATATTTGTAGGCAAGTATTCAACGGCCTTGAAATTTGGACGATCTGAAATTAACACAAATTTTTTGCTTTTTCAAGGAAACAGCGGCTGGTTTTAATTAAGGGGGTTTTTATTAGCACGAAATTTTTCACTTCGTGTTAATAAAACGACTAGTAATATTCGTGTAATAAAGAATTTCATTAGCTAAGGCGTACAACAAGAACTGACGTGACACCTTCCTCTAACCAAAAATATCATCATAAACATAAACATACAATCATAACGACCATAAGACAAAGAAACCAATAAAGATTTGATTCCTATCCAGATAACAACTAGAACTAACTTTCTTCATTTTTCCTTTTCATTCAGACGAGAAGAACATCTTCAATGGTGAGATGAGTATGGAAGACTTCGTTTCACAACCCTTTCCTCGACAAATGATGCCTGCAACAACACAACAAGACTTCACCCAAGGCAACAATCAAATCGTCACAGAATCAATGTGTTACTCTCCGGACATCATAAGGTCTAATCAAAACCAAACTGCATCCACAGGCAGCGCCTTCTCTCACATCCAAACGTATACAAGCAGTGCATGCAGCTTCCCAACAACTACACAAACCAACAGCAACGACTGTAGCTCTTCCACAACCAGCCTCACAGCAATGACAACCTCGACAACAAACACCAACAAAGAGGTTGCTATGGAATAACACAACACATCTGCAACACCCTCAACCTCTACAACAGAAACATGTTTCACGCGCGATAACAACAACGACAGACAACATTTCCAACAAACTCAAACAGTAAGCTCCCCGACATTCCACCACACAGAAACTAAACACCTCCCCGACATTCCACAACACAGAAACTAAACACCTCCCCGATATTCCAAAACACAGAAACTAAACACCTCCCCGACATTTCACAACACAGACACAACAAACACACCATCATTCCACAGCGATTCTACCAATTACCTTTCTCACAAAGCGATACTTCAGACGACGACCACGAGACCAAGAAAGTCAAACGTTTGTACAAATTCAACCCCAAACCTCTCGTTTCCAAGCCCTCCATGCGTCGTCATCGCTACACCAACACGCAAGCTCACGAGGATCCCGAATATTTCGAACGACGTCGCAAAAACAACGAAGCTTCAAGAAGATCACGGTTAGCAAGAAGGTACAAAGAATGTCTCATCGTTGAAGAGATGAAAAATTGAGGAAAGAAAATGAAGAGTTCAAAGAACAGATTCAAAAACTGAAAGAACAACAACAGAACAATCTTTAACAAAACCGTCAATCAGGTAAACGTCTTATCAAAACAGAAGAGATGTTTAACCGTCGTACAAACGCATCCCCCTTTTGAATAGCCAGTGTAAATAATTTTCAACTAATTTGTAGGATTTTGTAAAAAAGAAAACATTTTCCCTGTAAATAAACAAAGATGAAAGAAGCAAACAAATACCTTTCTCTAGTTCCACATTTTTTTATGTGAATTGTACAAATGATAAAAACGTGGCAATCGATAATGGATGATTTGCATCCCTGTTGCCATGATACCATCCACTAGTTCCCAATCCTACGAGAAATGTGAAGAAAGAAGTCACTAAACATTATAAATGATAACAAGAAAGAAATTCTAAAATTGCTTACTTAGGAATCGATTTGAAAGAGAATCTCTAAGAAAAACGTTAATGATAGACGAGCATTACTTAAGCTACAATTAGCGCCGGAATATATTGGCAATTTTGGGTAGTTTAACGTTTCAGAATAGTAAGCTCTGGTGAGGATGGCAATTTCAGTACTTCCACTTTGTTTCATTGGATTTTTTTGATTTAGGAGAGGTTAAGTGACTTCCAGGCTATAATCTCAGCCATATTGGAAAATTTTTGAGCTTTTAGATCCTGAGATCCTAAGGTCGTAAAGTTAGCTTCGAGTCTAATGTTAAAACTCTACTTTCCAGCTGTACTTTAAAGCACTTAAAAATCACTTGCAGTTTTGAATTTTTCGAGAGAATTCCCCTTTTTTACCAAATATTTTGGCGGTGATTGTAGCTATAGGTTTTCTTTGAGTTAGAGCCTCAAAATTTAGATTTGGCATTTGAAATGTTACGTTGGTTTACCTCCTACCCTTGACCAATCAGATTTATACATAGCCATGATACCAGGCCCATCATCTTGCCAGATGACTTTCTTCAGAGCTAGCTCAGTGTAGCGTTCGTGGAAGCAAGGATCTTGAAAGCACATTAGAGTCGGAGAAAAGGCTGTTTTACCAGCGATGGTCAACTTTAATGAAAAGAAAGAAGCATTTTACTGTACACAAACATGTCAAAAAATTTTGCCAACTTGTCCAATAACATTCAATTATTGTCAAACAACTGGAGAGTTACGTTAAATTCAGAAAGTATCACACAAGAAAAGACTTCACGCTTCTAGCCTTCACTATTTTATTGTTTTTTCAACCAAAATAAAATCAAAACAAACCTTTCTTATTCTGTCGAAGAAATCCAAAGGGATTTGGAGGTGAAGATCTAGAATCAAAGCAATTGCATCTTTCGGGACCGCCTTCAATCCTTCGTTCAAGATCTTCACTTTGCTGAATTTCTTGTTTTTGGTTAGAATATACTTTGAAGGAAGATCTTTTGTGGATTCTAGCAATTGCTCATAGGTTCCATCAGAGCTTTTGTTATCTAATAAAACCAAAGTAACCTGAAACGCAGAATTCGAAAAACTTGATTGAGATTTATTTTCCCAAGTTTTGCCTCTACGCCTTTCCTTCCTTTGTCATGGAAGCCCCCATGGAAGATTTGGACAAGATTTTCGAACTTTAATAAACTAGAAAAAATAAACACTGCAATCAGCGACGAAATATGTTGGAAATCTTGGGTATTTTGACGTTGTTCAGAATTTAAAGGTTGGGCGAGAAATTGCAGTTTCAGTACTTCTACTTTGCTTTATTGGATTTTTTGGTTTGGTTAAGTAGCTTCCAGGCTATATTCTCAGCCTTATTGGAACATTTTTGAGCTTTTAGATCCTGAGTTCCTAAGGTCCTGAGTCTAATGTTAAAACTCAGGGTTAAAATTTTACTTTCGAAATGTACTTCAAAGCACTTAAAAATCACTTGCGGTTTTAAAGTTTTGAGGGAGTTCCCCTTTTGAGCCAAATATTTCGGCGCCGATTGTAGTTCACAATTACTATCAAAAGTGGCACTCTGTGTGTTCCCCTAAAATCCTTCAATATTATTAAACAATAAACACGAATAAAAAAACACACATTTTTTCCTTTCCTTGCAATAAGAAAATCAAAAGAAAACTATTTTTGAATATTTTCCCGCTGTAACACTGCAAAAAATCATTTCTTGTTAGAAGAAAAAAAATAACGAGTTAAGTAAAAACTTACTTAAGATGAGAAATATTTTCTATTCCGATAGGTAAGAAAAATTTTCTTAAAATTCTTTTAAGATAATTTTTCTTATACCATTAAGAAAATTTTTCTTATGTCAAGTATTTTTTTACTTAACTTTATAAATAAATATTTTCTTGTGATGAGAAAATATCTTCTTTAATTTTCTTAAATCAAGAAAAAGTTCACATAAATTATCGGTAATAGAATACGCTACTATTTATAAGAAAAAGGAAAATATTACTATAAGAAATATTTTATAAATTGTTAGAGCACCAGATAAAGTAGCTGGAAGACCTGGAATTTTATACACAACATAAATAGCTTTTCATGGATAGTCACTCACTTTTCACTCTATCATACAGCTGAGCTTATAAAATATTTATGGCTGGTACTAAAAACAGCACTGGTTAAAGCACTTGAAAGTAGACCACATCCATGAATTTTACTAAATACCACTGACTCGTTCTTTCCCATTTACCTTCATACAGCTAAGCGAAAATCGTTATGGCTGGTACTACAAACAGCACCGTTAAATTACTTGAGAGTAGAACACATCCATGAATTTTCTGAATACGCTGTCTTACTTATTCCTTTCATTTCCTTCAATAAAATTTGCTTAAAGATTTGCTTTACATGTATCAGCTTATAACTGTGGTATGTTATAGCTTTACAGGCAAAAAAGCAATAAATAAACGATAAAGTAACAATGAAAGTAGTCAGCAATGAAAGAAAAATACTTATCTTTTAAGTTTTTGAAGACACGTCTTCTCGCACCGCGTGCTTTTTTGAAAATTAAAATTTTACACTCAACAAACCTATATCTTCTCATAGCATTTTGGTACTATCTTTTCGTCAATTTCCAGAGAAACATTTTTTCAAATGTTTATTCGAAAGATAAAAGAAAGATGTTAATAGGAGTAAAAGCCTATTGTTAAAAAATACGCTTGCTATTGATTTTCGCCCTTTTAAGAAAATTTAAGAAAATTAATATTGTAATTTTCTTAACATAAGAAAAAATATTGACAAAATCTTTACAGTAAGATTATTTTTCTTGAGCGAAGAATTCAGTATTTCGACTTTTGAAAATTCTAAGAAAATGAAAAACATTGAAATGGCGTTTTCTTGTATTAAGACTTAATTCCTTATTAGGAGTTTAACTTTCTTGCTATAAGATGTGTGACTTTCTTTAAGAAATGATTTTTTGCAGTGAAGGGGAAATATTAGTTAAAAAGGCATTTCTCCGATCCTTGGCTACTTACGCCCTTTTTGCGCCCTTAATAACGCCTACGCCTCTCCTGATCGATTTGTGCAGCGAAGCATTTGTGCAGCGAGGCGGAACTCTTGTCTATAGTGTAAAACCTTTAGTCAGGATTAATCAATGTGCGATTTTTATTGAGGAAATTTAACTCACCATGTGGTGCATGTTCTGGACTGTTTTGGTTGTCAACTCGACTGAATTGGAAACTTTCTCTCTGGTTATTTTTCAGACAGTCAGAAGGCTTTAAAAGTGACTTTCAGGGATCTTTTTCCTAAGGATTTTTGAAGTTTTTGGATGCAATATTCTTTAATTTTTTAATTTGTTTTTCTCCAAGAAGTGCCATACAGTGTGCTGGTGATTAAGGAAGCATTGATCACCAACAGTGTGAGTAAACAACAGTGCTTGATCACTAAAGAGGTACACGGCAAAAATATAAACCTTGTCTGCTTGAGCAGATTGATTTACATTCTCGACAAAGAGGTCGATAGAACAAACCTTGTCTTCTTGTTGAGCAGATTGATTATTTACACTCTCGATAAAGAAGTCGATAGAAAAACTATTGTCCGATATTTCGTACACGGCAAAAATATAAACCTTGTCTGCTTGAGCAGATTGATTTACATTCTGGACAAAGAAGTCGATAGAAAAACTATGGTCCGATATTTCAGGTTGACATATATTCTTGACAAAGAGGTCGATAGAATAAAGCATCTCCTCTTTTGTGGATTAAATTGGTGTCAAGAGATTCATATATCAACAAACTTCCACATAAATATAAACATGAAGGTAATCCAAGGTAATTTCAACCAAGCACACGAAATATGTGAAACGTTCGCTTTTAATCTTAGATTTCTGGCCCCCTCCCCCTGTTCGTTTCCGTTCGCTTTTTGGCTGACCCCCCCCCCCCCCCCCAGCGACGAACGTACACTTTTTGAATGGCCCCTTAAAGAAGTCATTGCCAAAAAAATGACAAAACGGTCACAATGCAATTCCTTGACCTTTGTCTTTATGATTCAAATAAAAACTGCTGATTTGGCCTATCCCATTTGTGCTGGTTTCCTTGATTTTTAACAAACTTAGCTTTACTGTTCTTTTGTTATACATTTTTTAATATACATTATATATATATATACTATAATATGAAAATATAAAATGTTTTCTCCTGTCAGACCAACCAACAACAAAGAGTGGCCGAATTCTTTTCTCTTAGAGAGACGATGTTACAATGAAAGGGTAATTAGTCCTCTCTGGGTCCCTCTGTCTTTATCCTGGCTTGGGACAGGCTGACGTTCGTTTAAGACAGTCAGGCGACATTCATTCATTCAATATATTAATATACATTTTGTGCTTAATCTGAGGTTTACATTCAGTGTAATTTTTAAAACACATGACTACAATATGCAACGTTCCTCACTTTGACATTTTCTTGTTATGAACCCTCATTACGCTCTTTTTTTATAAGAACCATGAAATTTGAGTTAAGCCTAGGCTTGTTCTTGTTTTTTCTATTGTCTAGAATAATAGACCTATTGTTTCAGTCTAAGCCTGATTGTTCTTATAAAAAAAGAGTGCTGTTAACCCTTTCAATACCGAGCCCTTTTTTTCTATTTTTTAGCCTACAATTTTTTATAAGCGTATCGTAATGCCCGAAGTTTTTATCATCTTATCCTGGAGATGAGCTTACTTTTTTAAATACAGTAGAGTGTCCATAACTGGAACCTCTATTACTCGAACGTCTCCTTAACTCGAACAAATTCGTTGGCAGCATGAAAATCTCCTAATAAACTCTTATAAAAAAACCTCCATATATCGAATGTTCCCCTTTTTTGGCTCCATAAGTCGAATTTTGTTTTCCTTTCCTGAACTTGAAAAATATAAACAATCTGATTGGCTAAGAGACAAACCAAATTTCTTTTTTGAAAATTTTGATTTTTGGGCCTGGGGTCGAGTTTTCATTTTTTTCAAAATCTTAAACTGCTACAATCAGACCTTTAAATAATAAATAATTCGAAAGTTACTGAAGTCGAGCCCAGTGCGGTGCGCAAGCCTAGACGCCTCAAGTTGCAACGTATTTTTTTTTCGATCAGGCAGTCCATCTGCAAGTGTAAGGGGAAATATTTAGTCGCATTTGTGTGAATCTTGTTTTATATTCAAATTACAGTATAATACAATTTAGCAGCAGATAAGCTCTGCTGAGATGACAGAGAAGACAATAATTTAACATTAAACAAAATGACACCTACGTTAGTTTCTTTGGTCTTGCTGAAGACATCGGTCAGAACATGTGGAAGGTATTTCACCGAAACATATTCATTTTTCACAGGTGTCAACAAAAATATTTGAATTTCACTGTTTTTCTTGTACCGGGTGTGTCAAAAAAAACGCCCCTATTTTTCGATTTTTGAAGTACATTTTTCTATTTAGTTGGGCTGCTGGATTTTTTTTGTGAGTATTGTACATTTTATTTCCAAACATTTCTACAAGTTTGGCAGAGTTACCTCAAATGAGTTATGAACATTCTCGCAAGATCACTACTTTGTGCGTTGTTCACAGAAGCAATTAATTGACGTTAAAGAAGACGTCAAACCTTTATATTCTAGCTTTCCCATCAGCTGTAAAAACAGTTTTAAAGTAAAATTGAAATTGAAGCGAGATGTAGAAGGGAACACTTATGGAACGCCATAGCTGCCATAAGACGTCTTTTTTTATGAGCTCTTTTTTTATGAGCTCTTTTGAAGACCTCTTTTGAAGACCTCTTTTTTGATGAGCTCTTTTGAAGACCTCTTTTGAAGACCTCTTTTTT